>NC_135963.1:24133947-24396447 GCF_053455715.1 Rhinoraja longicauda
AATTTATAATGTTCAAGGATTTCAGAGCGAATAGGTAGCTGGGAAATTGTTCCATTAGTTATGTCCCCAAATAACCATGTACTTTCATTGTGTGGTTTGTATCATAGATGAAGAAATGCTACAGTTGTTATTGTGCTGATGCTTGTTTTATGCTGATACCTTAATAGGGTGATCAGCACAAATTGGGAATATAGTAATAAATTAATTCCATAGTTTGGAATTTGGCATGTAGGAAATTACATAATATTTCACTGCGTGATGTTATACTTTCAGTTCAAGCAGTAATTGCAGTGATTTTATTCTCTTTTCATTAAATTAGAATATCCCGATTTAAACATTGGGGGTAGACACAATCCTTTCATGATTTAAACGGTGCTTTCCTGAATTTGTTTCAAACAATCTGTGCAATCTAGGACAAAAATTGTTTGCTTTTGTTCTGTTATGCTTATTCTGATGGGTTGTATTTATTGCTGTGTGTTTCTTGCCACCTAGTGGTACAAACTCTGAATTGCTTTGATTTGCAAAATGATTTTGCATTGTGTTAAGACTTTGGAACTGTTCAATAATAGCACATTTCCCAAAAGGAATTTATTGCATACATTTTTGGTACTCAGAATAGTAGTGTCCACGATGTGGTACAAGATATTAAAAAAGGCATTAAATGTTTTAATCTGAGTTTGATTAATTGTAAAATATAGAATAGTACACCACAGGAAGAGGCTCTTTGGCCCAGCATGTGTGTGCTCACCATTATTCCAGAGTAAACGTATCCCACCTGCCTGCACATAGTCTATACTTCCTATTTGTGCCTGCCTGTTTATGTCTATAAAAAAATTCTCTCAGATCTGTTTCCACTATCTCCTTTGGCAGTGCATCCCAGCATCTATCATTCTTTGTATAACAATATATCTTGCCTTGTATAGTCTGAAGAAGGGTCTCTACCCGAAACGTCACTCTTTCCTTCTCTCCAGAGATGCTGCCTGTCCTGCTGAGTTACTCCAGCTTTTTGTGTCTATCTTCGTTTAAAACCAGCATCTGCAGTTCCTTCCTATACATATCTTGCATTGTATATTGCTTTCAAATATTTCTCATCATCTCCCCACCCCGTCATTACTTACCTTTAAAGCTCTGCTGTGCCCTCTGTTGTTTGACATTTCCATAATGAGGAAAAGATTATCTGCATTATCAATACCTATCTACCCTATCTGTGCCAACTTGAGCATACAACAGTGCCGTGCAGGAACTGGTCCATCGGCCCAGAATATCTGTGCTGAACATGATGTGAAGTTAAACGAATCTCCTCAACCTGCATGTGATCCTTGTTCTCCATTCCCTCAAAATGGCACTTAAATGCCACATTTGTATCTGCCTCCACTGGCACCTCTTGCTACACACTCCAGCACCCACCACTCTGTAAATAAACTTGCACTGCACAACTCCTTTAAACTTTGACCCTCTCACCTTAAAGCTATGTATCTAGTCCTTGACATTTCCACCCTGGGACTGTCTATCCTATCTATGTCTCTCATAATTTTTTATACTGCTACCAGGTTTCCTCTGAACCTCCGTCATTCCAGAGAAAACAATTCAGGTTTGGCCAACCTTTAATCCATGCAGCATTCTGGCAAGCCCCGCCTGCACTCTCACCAAAGCTTCCAAATCCTTCCTATAATGTGGCGACCAGAACTGCATGCAATACAACAAATGCAGCCGAACCAAAGTTTTATAAAACTGTGAAATGATTTCCTGTCTCTTATACTCAATACCCTAACCGATGAAATCAAGTAGATCATATGCGTCTATCTACTTTCTGTTTGTATCTACTGCAAGTTTTTGTGTGACCGTCTCTCCTTGCTCCCCCACAAGGGTTCTGTGAGACCATCTCTCACTGAAGAAGGGTCCCAAACCAAAACATCACCTATGTTCCCCAGAGATGCTGCCTGACCGGTTGAATTGCTCCAGCACTTTGTCTGATTTTTTTTTTGTGTGACATTATTTCCACATCCACTCTATCTAGGGCCTGGATACCAATCATAAAAGTAATGCTTGCTAGGCAATCTTCTTCATAAGAAATGAAATTCGTAAAGTGAAACACTTTGTAGTTATAGCAGAGACTGAAACACATGAGAGCAGGTTGAAAAAACGAAGGCAACGAAAGCTGTGGGAGCACGCGTGCACCACTGATCCGGCCTGCAGGAAGTCGCATTTTGCCCATTCCGGCCCCTGACCTAAAATGAGTTTGATACCCCTGCTATAGGCTTTTTTAAAAAACAGCTTGTCATTACCTGTAAATTGCAAATGTTTCAAGATTTTTTTTAAGTTAAATTGTTCTGAAACAAAATACCGTATCAACCTCTTTGTAATTGCACTAATTTGCTTTCTTTTTTTCTTACAGAAAGAATTAAGTTTGCCAAGAAAAGGAAGTTTGTAAGTAAACAAAATTAAACACACAGATTTATAGTTGTGATATATCTTGACTGATGTTTTAAAGATTTTCTCCCTGAATTTGTTATTGTTGTAAATATGTTTGAAGCACTCAAAATATAAATCGCTCCTCGATATTCCTCGATCAATTCAAATTCTGTTTGTTTGCAGAGTAAACCAAAGCACTGCAAAGTTGGCGAAGTGCTGTCTGTTCCATTTCCCACACAGAACTACACCTTTCACGCTAAGATTTCACGTCTATCCAAGCTGGCCACACTGTGTCCAGTGTCATCAAGTGATACTCGCTCGTGCCTTTTCATGCTAAAGGTGTTGCCAATAAGTTGCCTTTGATCCCAGTCATTATTTTATCACCAGCTCATCTTTTGTGTGAGTCCAGACAATAAATTTGGATGGACTATCTTTTATAAAGAACATTACAAGCAAGGTGTATTTTGTTCTCAGTGATTCTACTTTGCAGCTCATTGATTGCAGTTGAAATGGGGATGGGCTATTATTTCCTCATTAGTCCAAACTGAAGCCCTCGGGCCACTTGTCGTGCTCTTTGCTGTTCCAACCGCTCAGCTCACTCAACACAGAGTGAATTGAATCCAACAGTTAGTTATTTGGTAAACTCTGCTGCCACATTGGTGGGAGCTCAACAAATAAGTCCAATAGTAAAACCCAAGCTTTGTGATACATATGTCAGGCACTTGATTTTGCTGGAAATGTATGATTATTAAGGCATCATTTAAATTTTTTTCTTTTGTAGATAAACTTTAGGTTACTGAGGTTACATTTGAGAGCATATGCTGAACTATATGCATCAAGAATAACTTTATTTTTCTTGTGATTAAACTATGGTGAACTTCATGTCATTCAAGTTGAGGTTGCCAGTGCGATGGAACAGACCCCATTGCCATTAAAAAGCAGCATCATCATTTATTGCAGCATGGATTCCATAAAAAGTTTTAACAGTTGTTTCAAAGAATACATTAAAGTACTGTTTGTAGGGTGTAGGCAAAAATGTATATGTCTTTTTTGCTCTTTTGAAAGGCAGACAGTAACATTGAAATTTGAATATGTGTTAGCAAGAAAATTGTAATGTACGGTACAGATTTAAAAATAAACTCAAGACTGGACTACATTGTGATGAAATAGTCTAGTAATTATCTAGATTGTTTCAAGAGTGTGATGCAAGCATGCAAATAATCTGGCCGCCTTTACGGAATCTAGTTAAAATGATGAAGACATCCATTTTTTGGACGTTGGCCTGTGAGAGGATGCAAATGTTTGTGTGTAAAGTTTGAGGATTATGCAGAGGCTTTGTGGTGGTATTTCATCAACGCCTTGTGTGCCAACTGTAACTATCCAGGTCTTAGAAGCATCGTGGAGGGTCTGGTGGACTGTGAACTTTGTGCTGGGTTTGAGGTCTTGAATTTTAAATGTTTTTTTCCTCAAGGCAAAAGGTTGTGCTGATGCACTGATGCTAATGGTGAATTTTGGCCTCAATGCCTTCTTTTCGGAGAAGTGGCTTCTGAGATTATGAGAAGTGGTCCATGCTTTCCAGGATCTGGTCAAATTAAAGCAGTAGCAGGTTTAAGACAACAATATCTGCAGAATGGTGGCTACATATCCTAGGAGCATATTTCACGATTTTGCATCTGGTTTACGGTTAACACAAACCCGCAGATAATACTATGGATGGACGTTGACAGCTGAATGTGCAAGTACTTGAACATGTGGTTTATAGCATTTTGGAGGATAGTAACAGCCTGGCATTGCTATCTATTAATCATCCTAGTCTGATTATTGCAATGCCAGTAAAAGCATGACCTTCTTCAACTGGAATGTTTCTGAGGAAGCATTCTGCAGTGAAGCTCACCAGGCATCTGCATATCATATATGCACCATCTGATGTTTTTCCCTGCTTCTCGTGAGAATCAGAGAGTATATTAATGCTATGCTAAATAACATTACATGCAGGTTTGTAGATATATGTACTGACAGGCAGACACAGGTCAGGGTGAATCAGAAATATTTTGGCTCAAAGCCTTTGTTGCTTCTATAAAATGCACAGAGGCAGTTTCCTTCAGCAACCAACTGGTGACATTGATAATGTTGGTGGCAACTCAACAAGGCAGCTCAACCAATGATACAAACCTTATCAATGATGTCCCACTTCCTAAATTCAATGCCTTGGCAATAAATGTTCAAAAATAAATGCTGCCTTTTGAAAGGGCCTGTTATTATTCACGAATGACACAACACATTTTACGCAACTAAATACATTGAATGGACAGAGATCATAGGCAGCTGCACCGAAGTGTACAAGGTGACCTTTCAATTCTTTCAATTCTTGCACAAATATTGCAAACCTCTCCCTGCAGCTCTAAAAATGAGGGGAGTGGGAATAAGTACAGAGCCAAGCAAAGTAACAAAAGATGAAGTACAATGATGAGCAATGGTTTGAAGAGCGTGGGAATTGTACATGTTACAAGTGAGAATAAGAGCATAATAATTTGGAGCCAGACTCGGCTGCGTCTCTTGCGCCTGTTGGAATCAGAATCGTAGAGTCAGACAGCATGGAAACTGGCCTTTTGACCCGACTCAGCAAAGCCGACCACGATGCCCTGTCTACGATCGTCTCTCCCATCCACACTGTTCCACCATTTAACAAGATCATGGATAAAGGGAGAAAGAGAAGGAAGCTATGAAACTGAAGGAATAAGCCAACAAAGGAAAAGACAATAAACACAGAAAGGAGAGGGAGAGAAAGAGACAAAACATACAGGGGGCATACTATTATAAAAGCCTGAGAAATTCTGTTGTGCCAAGGAAACTAGTTTGACATTTTTTAAACCCAGTGTCTTAATAATTAATTGAGCCAAGAATTTTTTGACCTGGATTCGGATCCAGAAAGACATAGAATACATTGTCCTAATATTGATTTATTATTGTAATGTGCACTAAGATACAGCCAAAAACGTTGTTTTGCATGCTTTCCATACAAATCATACCATATATGAATGCATCAGGCAATACAAAAGAGAAAATAAACAGTGCAGAATATAGTCTTACAGCCAAAGGGAAAGAATGGGCAAAACAAAAGTGCAAGGGCATAGCAAGATAGATAGGAAAATTTGAAATTTCTCCATAGCCTACAGCGAGAGAGAGACCCTGACAGTGTGGAAACAGACCTTTCGGCCCAATTTTCCCACACCGGCCAACATGTCCCGTCTACACTAGTCCCACCTACCTGCTTTTGGTCCATATTCCTCTAAACCTGTCCTATCCATGTATCTGTCTAAATTTTCTTATACGTTGCAATAGTACCTGCCTCAACTACCTCCTCTGGCAGCTTATTCCATACAGCTACCACTCTATGCGTGAAAAAAAGACTCCTCAGAATCTTATTAAATCTTTTTCCCCTCATCTTAATTAAACCTATGTCCTCTGGTTCTCAATTCCTCTTCTCTGGGCAAAAGACTATGCGTCTACCCGATTAATTCTTCTCATGATTTTATACACCTCTACAAGATCACCCCTTATCCTCGTGCGCTCCAAGGAATAGAGTCTGAGCTTGTTCAACCTCTCCCCAAAGCTCAGGCCCTCGAGACCTGGCACAACCTCTTAAATCCTCTGCACCCTTCCAGCTAAGAAGTTAGTTCAAGAGTCTGATAACAACAGCAAAGAAGCTCTTCTTTTATCTGATGTTTGCAAGCTTTTGTATTCTCTGCCTGACAGGAGAGAGAAGAGAGAATGACCGGGATGTGAATGGTCCTTGATTATGTTAACAAGTTTTTTGAGGCGACGTTAAATGTAGATAGAGTTGATGGGCGGGTGGGGTTTGGAGAGGATTGTTTGTGTGTTCAATATAGAGATTTAGTTCATTCTTATGATATTGTCAATGTACAATAACATTCTCAAACTAGGAGGTACAATACTGTGGAAACAGTCATTCAGTAGCAAGGTTCTCTGCAATTTCTTGTAATCATGGGCATACCAAGCTGTGATGCATTTGAATAGGATACTTTCTAGGTTATCTGTAAAAAGTGGTAACCTAGTTAGGGGGACAGACTGCAAACAAGATTTCAGTATGGTGTGTTGCCTCCCTGGTGCCAGGGTCCAGGATGTCTCCGAGTGATTGCAGAATATTCTCAAGGGGGAGAGCGAGCACATTGGCACAAATGACATGGGTAGGAAAAAGGATGAGGTCCTTTGAAGTGAATATAAGGAGTTGAGCAGAAGATTAAAAAACAATCCCAAGGGTAGTAATCTCTTGATTATTCGCTCGTGAGGGTAGGAATAGGCAGATAGAACAGATAAATGCATGGCTCAGGAGTTGCAGGGGCAGAAATTCAGATTGTTAAACCATTGGGTTCTCTTCTGCGGCAGAGGTGACCCATACGAGAGTGAGGGGATGCATCAAAACTGGAGGGGGAACCAATATCCTTGCAGGGAGGTTTGCTGGTGCAACTTGGGAAGGTTTAAATTAGAGAAGCAGGGAGATGGGAACCAGAGTAGCATGTCAGAAATTGGAAGGAGTGATATGAAAGTAGAGGTAATGACCAGTCAGTCTCAAAGGAAGGACAGGCAGGGAGAGCTGAAGGAAGATGGTGATGCTGATGGGTTGAAATGGAGATGAGCAGGGCAACTTTTTTATCCAGAGGGTGGTGAGTGCCTAGAACTGCTAGTGTTGGTGTTGCCTGTTAAGCTGGTAGTTAAACATAGAAACATAGAAAATAGGTGCAGGAGGAGGCCATTTGGCCCTTTGAGCCAGCACCGCCATTCATTGTGATCATGGCTGATCATCTGCAATCAGTAACCTGTGCCTGCCTTCTCCCCATATCCCTTGATTCCACAAGCCCCTAGAGCTCCATCTAACTCTCTTTTAAATTCATCGAATGAATTGGCCTCCACTACCTTCTGTGGCAGAGATTTTCTATCATGTTCCTGATGTGCCCTGTACATGGTGAAAAATGGCCTTTGGAGCCAAAGTATACAAGGCACCCTGCTACCAAATGACAGTGTTTCCACAGTATTGTACATCCTAATTTGAGAATGTTATTGTACATTGACATTATCATAAGAATGAACTAAAGCTCTATATTGAAAGCTACCAGCAGTGAACTCGCTAAAATGAAAATTAAGCACATGATAAGGTCGTTGAAGAATTGATTGCTAACTTCAAGATTGCAATTGAGTATTGCAGTTCAGATTTGTGTTTTGGCATTCAAATTTAAATTGGATTCTTTTTAACGAACAATCCATGTACTCCATTGATCTGTGTTAAAAATCATTTGAGAAGCAATTCCCTCTGAAGATGATATGCATAAGAAAAAGTTTGCAGGATTGTGTTAACATATTGCATTTGCACTTATTTTATTCTTCTGTGTACGTTTTGCTGAACAGTATCCTGCAATAGTTCAGCCTCACAGCACTGAGAAAAGTAACCATTTTTTTCCATTAAGATTTTACCGGTTGGATCTTAAAGCAGTATTGACAGCAGAGGAAATGGCTATTATGGCAACTCAGTCAAAATAAGATTAAATTACATAATGGTAGTTAAAGCAAAAGAAATGTTAATGCTGTCCAAGAAGTGACATTTTGATATGTTTGAGTCGCTGATGGGAAACCACAAATCCACAAATTGCGATGAACTCAATGGAGAAAGAGTTTTAATGAAACCTTTTTTTGGCAGAGTGGGAAGGACATCTGGTAGAAGAATGGAAAGTTTTACTGAATTTGTACTGATGAAGGGCCATTGACTTGAATATTCAGATTATACTCCATCTGCCATTTTCCCGCCCATATTTGTAACCGATCTTTATCCTGCTGTACTCTTCCTCACTGACTGCAAACCCACCAATTTGGTATCGTCTGCAAACTTACTACTAATTAACCCATCACAGATTTCCAGTCCACCACTACCCTCTGTGTTCTATGAGTATGCTAGTTCTGTATCCAAACGGCCAAGTCATTGAGGGACTTTATCAAATACCTTACTAAAATCCATGTGAACAACATCCAATGCCCTATCCTCATCGATCAACTTTATCACATCCACAATCAAGTTTGTAAGCCAGGACTGCCTTGGGTAAAGCCATGCTAACTGTCCCTAATTAGCGCATTCTCTTCCAAATGCGAGTAAATCCTATACCGAAGAATCCTGTCCAATATTTTTTCTTCCACTGACATGAGTCTCGCCGGCCTATAATTTTCTGCATTATCTCTACATCCCTTTTTGAGCTAAGAAACAACATTGACAAATCTCCAGTCCTGTGGGACCTCATCTATAGCTAGAGAGGATACAAAGATCTTTGTCAAGCTCCCTGAAAACAAATTAATTTCCTCTCTCAATAAATGGGATAGATTCCATCAGGCCCTGCAGATTTATCCACCTTAATGCTCTTCAAGAACCCCACTTCCTCTGTGATCTCAAACTGCACTAACATATTGGTATACCCAGTACTGATCTGACTATCCTCCATGTCCTTCTCCTTGGTGAAAACAGATGTAAAGTACTTCGTACCTCACCTTCATCCTTGGACTCCAAGCATAACTTCTCTCCTTTATCCTCAAGTGGGCCTATCTTCTCCTTGGTTACTCTTGTGTTTTTAATGTATGCGTAAAATGACTTGGGATTTTCTATAATTCGATTTAACAATGCCATTTCATGACCCTTTTTGGCCCTTCGAATTCCATGTTTGTGTTTCCAGGCTCTGTGTTTAACTAAGGTAGCAGTTGGAGTTTGTGTGCTTGTGGAAGATGTTAATTCTATTCTACCTCCTGAGTGGAGACAGAAATCCATACAGGGAAGTGTCAGAGATGAATCATATGAATGTGAAAGTAGGAGGAAATATTCAGTAAAACTGATAAATTTTCAAATTCTGTCAGGGTGCAAATTGCAGCACCAATACACTTGTCACTATATAAGAAAAAGAGTTGGTGGTCCAAATAAGCCAGGAACAAGGAATGCTCCATGCATCCAACAAAATAAAATTCCATTGTTCCACCTTTAATCTAGAATAAGTGGAATTGAATGAGAAGTTGTTGTGTGAGAACAGGTTCCACCAGTAAAAGGAATGTTGGTGGATTGGAGCGAGTTAGGCCTTTGTTTGAGGAAGAAATAGAGGGCCCTGAGACCAATATCTTCCTGCCATGGGATGGAGGTTTAACGTGATTATCTATGGTGAAAGCTGTGCCATTGATTTCTCATATCCTTGCCGGGGCCTCATAGCATCTTGTCCAGTTAATAAATATCCAAATCACAGAAGGCTATGGACCAAGTGCAGGACAATGAGTACCCATGGTTGGCACGGACACGGTGGGCGGAATGACCTGTTTCCGTATTAATTGATTCTGTGAATTTCCTCATTCCCCTTTGAAATAGTTAATAAGAATCTCCTTTGAACACAACTTCTGTCGTTGAGCTTTTGACATTCATACCACCACCTGTAATAGCTCACTGTGATGCCTTCTCATTATTTTTTGAAGCAGTGAAGCATATCATTGTGATATATCTTCAGGGAAATACTTCATAATCCAAAAGAATTCTGGGAATTTCCTTGACCCAGTTAGGTATCTGATCTATTTTTGCAATGTTTGAATGCAAATGCAACCATTTATTATTTAAGCAGAAAATTAGGCGATGATCGTTTCATAAAAATGAAATAGTTTTTTAAATTAAGAAAAAGAAAATCTGCCACTGATTTTATTTAACACTTGGTCGTTAAATTTACCCAACTATTATCAAATTCTGTGTATGCTGGAAATCTGAAATATGAGATGCAAATTTGGGAATGGAAAACAGTTAGCAATTCTTCTTGATGATCTTTGACCTGGCATCGATTGGATCTGTAAAATGGAAAAGCTTTTTGCCATGTCAAATGTTCACTAATAGATTCATATAGCACTGTAACAGGCCCAACTGGTCCATGCATTCTAAAAGCTTTGATTATTTTTGTAGTATAGATAAATATTAATACATATATATTAATTAAGAAATAAAAATAATTATAGAATCATGCAGCATGGAATCAGGCTGTTTGGCCAAACTCGCTCTTGCTGATCAAGGTGTCCCATCTAAGCTAGTCCCATTTGCCTGTGTTTGGCCCATATCCATCTAAACCTTTCCTATCCATGTAATAGTAATACATTCTGTATTGCTTTATAATCATGGTAAGTTATACTTGTTCTTGTCTAAGTCAGAAAAATTGTTGGAATTGTCTGGGGAAAAAGTGATATTTGATTATCAGAATTTCCTTCATGTGAAAAGGAATAACAATCTAGAAATTGGACATATTCTTATGCATGACTCACAAATATAAATGGTTTTATTTGGGTTGGATTGTGCTATGGATTATTTCCAGGTGAAATTATTCCCATCGTGAAATTGACCCAGCACCTCTGCGTATTTCAACTTTGTGTGACTAGCATCTTTCTGGTGTCAGCTGTGTATCTAATGACACAATAGCTTGCACACCACTACTTTCCTCCAGCTTCACTATAAAATTAGAGCTATCAGTCTTTGTTGTTGGTCATCCACAAATTAAGTAAACCACACACTGTGCAGTGATCAACAGTGTGTCAATGTTGTGTTTGCACTGGGAATTGGTCTTGCACACTTCAACTACCAGGTTCAGTTTTCAAAGGTCAAGATTGCGGAATCTGTATCTTTCACTGTAAAGTGGTTCTTTCACTGTAAACAACGTTTCTGTACAAATGACACCTCAGCTGCATACTGAAATCACAGGATCCATAGTGATGGAGTCGGTAGATGATCAGGACAAATGATTTGTTGGGTGTTGCCCAGGCAGAAATGTGATCACAGTAACAAAGAACCATAGATGCTGGTTTATACCAAAGAAAGACACAAAATGCTGGAGTAACTCAGTGGGTCAGGCAGCATTTCTGGAGAACATGGCTAGGTGACGTTTTGGGTCAGGACCCCTTCTTCAGACTAAAGAAGATAGAGATTAAATGATATTGCTATGACATGTTTCCCTTTCTCTCACCTCCAAGGCAGTCTTATCTGCAATTGTTCCCTGGTCACCCTGAGGAGAGGATTTTAAGGTCTGATGTGCTTTCCAGTGTAGCAATGATATGGCTATGTGGTAAGGCAATGATATGCAAATGTATACATGCAGTTCCTAATGCAAACTCTCAGGTCCTGTTTCTACATATGATTCCGTGTGAAAAATACCACAGTGCTGCTTTCAATATATTTTTGCATAGATCCACATTTTGTGAGAAATTCCTATGGGCATTAGCACTGTAAACCTATCCAATGTAAGCATTTGGTCACACTAGTCCAAATATGTCAGTCCATTTATATTATGATGCTAGCTTTAGAGACATGCACTACACAAATGAAGTAGAATAGAAACCTGTTGAGATAGTTATCTACATCTTTTTTTGTTCCTTGTCTCGGGGGAGGGGGTGAGTAAATTGCTGACAGTGGTACAATATATTTTCTGTTGAGGTGCTTTGTTTGGTCTTTGTAAAGCTGTTGGGGAAAACAAAATAATTCTGGATTTTTCCAGCTCCCAATCTATTTCACTATGACATGCAAGTTATTTTAGATCTTTAGATAAACCGTTATTTTATCACCATCTATTTTCTATGATTTTCAGAATATTACATTGCACATTATGGACTAAATGATTTGTAATTATATAGATTCCTTTGTGACCCACATTGATTGTTACCATAGATGTTACAGGATACTTTGAGTTTCTCTCCTACCTTTTCAGTATTCAGCAGTGCACTTCTTATACTTCTTTGAAAGTGTTTGCTTGAAAGATATGAGTGTAAAGCATCTTGTTTCCTGGCTGGTACTAATGTATAAAACTTGGTATTAAAAACATGCTTGCTTCTACAGTCATCTTAAGTAAATTGAATAATTGATTTTAGTCAGTAAATGTATTCCTTCTGGAAATGTATGCAAGTCTGGTGTTCCAAATGTGGCTAATTACTTTAAACCTATTGAATAATAATGCTCCACATGTTCTTATGAAGGTACGTAATGCTAATTAGATACAGGGGAATTAGTTGAGAAAAAATGAAAATTACCTTTGAGTTGACTTTTGTGCACACTGAAGAGAGATATTTGTCATCTAAGCACATTCAGTGAGTTTGTTGTTCATTGAATTCTACTTTCTGGAATGAAAATTCAATATTCAGATAAAATCTGTGATTTCTAAACTGTAGTGAATTTGTTTTGGAATATATGTTGGTTATCATGGGTTAGCATTATCATCCAAGCAAAAGCAAAAATATTAAAGTAATTTCACAAAAAGCTATCTTATTCAGCAAACACTGAATTTTAGAAACGTTAAATAAAAATAGTCAATACTAAAAATACACCAAGTTAGAAGCCTCTATGGAAAGATAGAGAGAAAGAGAAAGTAAGACTTATCGAAACTAGGAATAATTAGGGATATAAACGCATTATGATACGCAGAGAATGGAAGGAAGGGAAAAAGGAATTGGAGGGAAATTTCTGAGATAAGGTGGAAGGCAGCATCTTCACTCGGGACAAGGAACAAAACTAAAAATCAGCTTCACTTTTCATTTTGCTTTCTTTCTCCACTCCCTCCCCTCCATAATTTGTTTTGTTTGACCTTACATTTTAATATTCTTTTCTCACTCCACAGGTGCTATCTGACCAGTTGAGTATTTCTAGTTGGTTCTATTTTATTATTACAGATTACCTCAGAGCATTATTAAATAGTTCTGTTTAGTTTTACAATCTGCAAATCTCACAAAATCAATATACAAAACAACATTTTTTGTTATTAATAATTGGAACAAATTGCTGAAAGCACTCAACAGATCAGACAACAGGGAAAGGGTGTTAATATTTTTGGATAATGAGTTAAAGATTTGAGAAGAGATTTGAGGTAAAGATTTGGGAAAGAATTAAAGATTTGAGAAGTTTCAAGATAAATAACGTGGAAGGGAAGAAAGAATTAAAGACAAGATCCGTGACAGTTAAATAGCAAAATCTTTCATGATTCAAGCCAAAAAAGGGTGGTAGAGCCACAGGAAATAAAACATAAAATGGGTATGTTGCAGTAAAGAATAGAATGTCAGAATCATAATGTGAAGTTTTTAAACTCTATCCGGCTGCATGCTACCTGGTACATAGATGACATGCAGTTTCTCAAACTTATGTTAGGGTTCAATGGAAATTTGTCAGAAGCTAAATAGTTTCAACCTTTAGGCAACAGTGAGCTTTGCATAATGCTTGCAAAAGTGTGTTTTCAAGGGGTTATCCAAAGCTTTTGCAGTCTTCCCTGCCAAGGACATGTCAGGAGAACAGTGAATTTAATATGATTTACGTGCATGTTATATATTGAATAGGAATTGGACTGGAAAATTGTCCCTGTCTCATATGTATAGCATGCAATATATTATGTGCGTATTGCCAGAGAAGAGTTTGAAGTAAATAAGCTGATATACCATGTAATCAAACTTTTTTTCTTGTTAAGGCAAAGGCAACATTAATAATTTGAAGGTTAACTATCCTAGCTTTTGCAAAAAACAAGACATTAGTGCAAAACACAATTATAAAACTAGTATAAGAAAATAACTGCAGATGCTGGTACAAATCGATTTATTCACAAAATGCTGGAGTAAGTCAGCAGGTCAGGCAGCATCTCGGGAGAGAAGGAATGGGTGACGTTTCGGGTCGAGACCCTTCTTCAGACTAGTCCATTTAAATTATAAATTATAAAATTATAAAACTAGTCCATTGTACTTTAAGAGGTGGCCCATGTTGTTTCATTACTGAGGTAGGATGAGGATGGTGCAGGTCAGTTCAGGAACGTGATGGTTGTTGGAAAATAGCTGTTCCTGAACCTGCTGGTGTGGGAATTTGAGCATCTGTACTTCCTGCCCGATGGTAGCAGCAGCGAGAAGAGGGATGGTGGAGGTCCTTGTTGTAGGATGTTGCCTTCTTGAGGCAGAGCCTCGTGTAGATGCTTTCAGTGGTGTGGAAGGCTATGCCCATGATGGACTGGGCTGAGTCCATCACTCAATCTAGCCAGTTATGTTACTGTGTGATGTGATTGTTGCACCATGCCTTGGAGCAACTAGTCTGAATACTTTCTGCAGAACAACTGTAAACGTTTGTTACAATATTCGGAGACATACCAACACACTTTAAACCGCTAAGAAAGTAGAGGTGCCGGCACACCTCCTTCATGATTGCATCTATGTGCTGGACCCAGGATGTTAACACACAGGAATTTGAAGCTGCTAAATTCTCTCCACCTTCTTGCCACCAATAAAAACTGGCATGTGACCTCTTGACTTCCCTTTACTGAAGTTAACCGTTAGTTCCTTGGTTTTGCTGTTATTGAGCGAGAAATGGTTATGTGGCTTCACTCAACCAGGTGTTCTTACCCATCTCATCTCTGCTGACATATCATCACCCATGATTTGGCCAACAGCCGAGGTGTCATCGGTGAATTTATAGATGGTATTGGAGCTGCGCTGTGCCTCACAGTCATAGGTGTAAAGAGAGTAGAGCAGGGCCTGAGCACATGCTGATTATGGAATGGTGACCACTGAATAGAAGGTAGTAAATGTAAGCCTACTTTTTAAGAAGGGAGAAAGACAGGAAACAGAATAAAACAAAAGTTAGCTGGACGCTAATAAAGAAATTGTGCTATCTATTAACAGGGTCATTAAAAAGTCTTAATAGGATTGTATGAAGTCAACATGAATTTATGCAAGGGAAATCATGTTTGACAAATCTGCTAATTTTTTTTGAGGTTGTAATTAGCAGTATAGACCCAGTGGATTTTGGATATTTGGAGTTCCAAAAGGCATACACCAATGTGAAAACAATGGGGAATGATCAAGTGAAAGGACTAAGATGTATTATCACATCAAATGCGTCAACATCTAACGTTTGTTGAATAAACCCAGAGTTTTAAATATAAATAAGACTTTATTTTGAATGGTGGTGCTTTTGCCATTAAAACCTCTTGGGTTTTTGGGAACTTTTCTTGAGAGAACTATAACCAAATACTGAGCAAAAAAACCCCAGCAAATAAATAGTACAGAGAACTGTATCCTGTGCAGGAAAAATTGTGATCTTGTGGTTTAGCAAGGTTATTGACTTCCAAGTTCTAAGTTAGTGTAAATACATTCATAGGTTCATGAGGTAATGTTATGCAGTTTTGTAAGGACACGAACACATGGGCTAAAAATTAACTCTGCTCTTATTACATTTGTAGTTTGTTAATCTCGATTCATCTCTCATTCACTTGATCTGGCACATATTTTCTATCAGTGAACATTACAGAAGAAGATCATTACGTTATTGTCACAATGCTATTTATAGAAGGCCAGCTTAAGCAATTGGTTAGTTGGTTACTACATTTCCATTTACACCTTAAAGCATACTTAACTACCTGCAAAATGCAGCTTCTTCAGAGGCCATCAAGGGAACCATATAAATTTGAATCTTTTCATGTCGAGCAACTATTTTGGGGGAAAAAGTTTGCTAGCAGATATTTGATGGACCTGTTCCCATTTCCAACATTGACGTATAGACTGGAGGGTGCTGCTACCACAAAGCTTCCATTGGTCTGGGTGTGATCCTGATCTTGGATGTTATCTGTGCGGAGTTTGAATCATCTGAGGGTACACTGAGGGTGTTCTGATGTTTGCTTAGACAGGTTCAATTAACTCCTATCAATCTTTCAAAAAATAATATTATTAATAATAACAAAGCCTCTAAAGATATAAACTGTTGCTTGATTTCAAAATGATCAAAGAGGTCAACTCTTGTGTGATTATTCAAACAGATGTTTTTTTACATCGAAACATTCAATAATTTTGCTCAACTAGTTCCTATATAGATTACCACACTGATCTTTAAGGGAATGTATTCTCTCCCTAGTTACTTTTCTGCTCTAAATATATTTTAGAATTTTCCTTCACCTTATTTACCAGGGATATCTCATGCCCCTTTTTTTTAACCCCTGCTAATTTCCTACTTAAGTGTACTCCTACATTCCTTATAGTTCTCATGAGACTCCATAGCCTCGCTGGGTATTTCCCCCAGAATATCCTCCCAAAATAGTGCTTGATATCTCCCCCAGTGCCGGATTAACCTTGTAGCAAAAGTAGCATATGCTTCGGGCCCCGCATTTTCGAGGCCCCCGCACTAAATGCTCCGTCCCACCGGCCGCTCCACACTCCATCCCGGCTCAGTGACGCGTCCGGGCTCCAGCTTCTCCTACGGCCACTCGGTCTCTTTCTCCTAGGTGGCCCCCTGACGAAGCCCCAGTCCACGCTGATAGGTTGCCCGGTCAGCTCCGACCCCTGGTCTCATAGCCCTGGTCTCGTACTCCACCAGAGCGTAGCCCTTGAGGTAGCCGGTGTGCCGGTCCAGGTTGTGATGCAGGTTCTTGATCTCGCCGTACTCGGCAAACTTGTCGTGGATGTTCTCCTCGGTGGCTTCCTCATGGACCCCGGACACAAACAGGATCCACCCCTCCACCGAGCGTTGAGGGCCTGGCTCATCACCATCTTGCTCCACGGAATCATAGTCTTCTCGCAGCCTGGATCGAGTGCCTTCCTCGGAGCCAAATCCTCGTCCCTTCCTCTTCTTTGCCTTCTCCTTCAGTTTGTGGATACTTTTATCGCCCTCGGAGAAGTCCTCGCCACCCGCCTCATGGAGGCCCAGCAGAAGAAGGGTGACATTTCGGGTCAAGACCCTTCGGAAGGGCAGTGACGTAACCTTGTCCCGTATTTGGGAGTGAGGAAGTTGGCAACCCTTGCTACAGGCCCCACACCAGCTTAATCCGGCCCTGATCTCCCTAATCACTATTGCTGTCCCCTCCCCCTTGCTTCCACCTCTGTCCCTCCCAGAATATTTAGCGGTCAGTCCTGTCCATTTCTCAAGCATGCTTCCATAATGGCAAAAGTCATAATAGCTTTAGTTTACCTACCTTATCACTAAGGTTTCTTGTATTAAAACAAATGTAGTTTAACTGAACATATCTTAGTTCTCCGAACCCCTCCAGTTTAGATGCAACCCATCTCTTTTGTTTGTCTGCCCTATGGAAGAGATCCCGATGGTCTAAGAAACTGAATTCCTTTTGCCAGCACAAGCTCTTTAACTGCTCATTCATTTGACCGATCCTCACCAACATGTGGCACAGGGAGTAAACCAGAAGTCAGAAATCAAGGGGTCCTATTTTTTTAAACATTTTGCCTCTCTCCATATTTGCTTTGTTGGCCCCCACCTCTTTGTCTATGTCATTAGTAGCAATGTGCATTATGAATTGACGAGAATCGCTTTTATTGACACTTGTGTGACAAACTCTATTTAACAATATGAGATACAGTCTTCAGTATTTTTAGTTGCAGTAACAAACATAAACTTGGAGCTATTAAAAGGACTTTTAATGTTTGAAAATCCTGTGGATGAAGAACGTTGTTATTGTGAGTCTCAAACTAGTCCACAACCCTCTTCCCCATTGAGACAACTGCTTATATAATACAAGGCTTGTTAGGCGCACACTGTCGCCTTTTTGCTGATCTGCCTGAGTGTGTAACTTTGCGAAATGGCCACTAGGATAACAACATTTTATGCATTTGTGCAGAGTAATGCCTCATTCTAAAACTCCAATACCAAACTCAAATTGCAGCTTGATTCTGAAATTGAGAACAATAGAACAGATTCCAATTGATTATTGACTCTGTTCATTTAAATGGGATATAGGTAAAAGCTTTACATAACCTTGCACTGTACATCTATTTATTGAATATTTGGTATTCTGCTTACTATCTTATTTATATATCCACACTGTAATAGACTTTAAATACTTAATTAAAAAGAAAAGAAAGCAGTTTGAGGCCAGAAGCTGGACAACTGATTTATTTTACTAAATATCATGAAAACATCCAGAAGCTTTAAGCAAGTGATTAATTTTATAGTTTTTGGTTTGAATATCAACCCATAGATAATTATTTCCTAAACTTCAACATTTTGGACTGATTATCAGTAATATTAACACAGCTGTGTTGTTCCGCTTCTGCCTTTTATGTACACCTTCCCTGGATCTCTGACCATTAATGGGATTCTGAAATCTCTTACGCCCCAACGTATATCTGGATTGGTTTGTTTAAAGTCACCGTACTGCCATACAGGTTGCTGTTGCTTTCTAATTTTAGCTAGAGTTGTTATGCTGTTAGACTGTAGATTGTAGATCCCCGGCATGAGTTCATTTGCTTTCAGGTTTTGAATGTTGTAGCATGAGTATGAGCATGAAGAGGAATTGATTGCAATAAGTGTGGTAACTTCTGAATGTGAACCTTTTTTATTTTTTCACCCGCAATGGGTGGCTTTGATCGTTCACAAGAGATCCTGATTTACTGTGAGGGTTGAACAAACTTGTAACGACTGATTCTGTTGCACAAAACACAGCTGGCAGTATTTTCCCAAGTGATGCCAGTTTTATGTTGGTATAAGCCAGATCAGCTTATGTTCTCTATCGGTGAAGGTGTTAGGCAATTCAGAAATGAAGAAGAGACGAGAGAGAACCGGGGCCCCTCGCTTGCGGATCCAGTAAGATCTCTATAAATTTAACTCTTTTAATTTGATATCTTGTTAAGTGAATTTAAATATGTTTTGTATTTTTACCAACATTACTATAACACTGATCAAATAGTTTTAGAGAAAAGGAACATGCTGATATACCCTGTTAAATTTTCCGGCTTTGTTAGAGTTATTAATGATACTTAGTGATTCTGTGGCCGCTTTACAGACTGGGGCATAGACACCCAAACATAAAGCAACTTAAATCATGTTATAGTATTTTAAAAACTTAAGTCAGCACCTGTTTTGGATGAGAGAAAATGCCTTATTTATGATCATGTTGAGAAAAAATTGAATTTGGCAAAAACTTGGAAATTAAGAATTTGAATTTATGTTGTACCATTGATTAAAACCATATATAATATTGTGAAGGTTTATGAGAACATTTCCTTAAGAGAACAGCACAGTCTAAGAAATGTACTTGTTTAAAAATAATTGTGTTGCGGGCTCTCAGGGTCATATCTTGATCCTGCTTATGATCCCATCTACCTACTTGCTCTGTGTGCACATCGGAATGCATTCAAATCCATCTGACGGAAGCACTGCAGGCAGTAAAAGTGAATGAATGTTATCAGGAACAATTGTAGGTCAGCTTGTTTAAACAGGTTTTTCCATCTCTGTCCATAAAGCTTCCCTTGATGATAGGGAGATTGATAACATCATATTCCGCAGCCAGATTCACTTTGTACTGAAAACTGGATGAACTTCCTCCAAGTTATGTATAATGTTGTAAAAGGAACAGAAATGTCATACATTTGTCCCATAATGAACTTCATAAATAGGAAACTTAATGGGGAAATTATATACATCATATTTATATGTAATTCACAGAGAGGAATAACAGTAAAATGCGAAATGATTAACAAAGGAAAGGTTTTCTCATTCACTTTGTGTTTTGGAGTGCTCACTGAAGCAATGCTGATTTCGCAAGACTGTTAATGTGTTAAAAGTTGACCAATTTAAGTATCAGCTTACCTGATACTTAAAACTCAAGGTTTTCCTGTCAGTATTCATATGAGTTTTACTATTTTGCTTTTGTAGGTGTTTTTCTCCTCCCAGCTGTCCATTAGCAGTTGGCATTTTGCATAGCAGACACTAATGTAGGTACTAGTTTCTGACACAATTTGTTCTGGGATGATCTTTCAAGCAGGAAATTGCGAATGGGTCAGGTTCAGGATCCTTAATTCTTCATTTGCGCACACCCTTCCCCATATCTATCTTTCTGATATAGTTTTAGGCCAATGTTTGCAACATAAATTCAAATTCTTAATTTCCAAGAGGCCATATTTAGAGTATTGTGTTCAGTTCTGGTCACCATGTGAGAGGAAAGATGTTGTTAAGCTGGAAAGGGTGCAGAAAAAAATTACAAGGATGTTGCCAGGACTTAACGGCCTGTGCTATAGGGAGAGGTTGATCAGGCTAGGGCTTTATTCCTTGGAGTGCAGAAGGATGAGGGGTGATCTTACAGAGGTGTATAAGATCATGAAAGGAATAGACAGGGTAAATGCAGAGTAGGACATCAAGAACCAGGCAGGAACGGGGTACTGATTGAGAATGATCAGCCATGATCACATTGAATGGCGGTGCTGGCTCGAAGGGCCGAATGGCCTCCTCCTGCACCTATTGTCTATTGACTTGAGTTTGAGGTGAGAGGGGAAAGATTTAATAGGAATGGGGAAACTTTTTTATACAAAGGGTGGAGGGGCGAGGGGGGGGGGGGGGGCGGGGGTATGGAATGAGCTGCTGGAGGAAGTAGTTGAGGCAAGTACTATTGAAATGTGTACAAAACATTTAGATAGGTTTAGAGGGATATGGGCCAAATGTAGGCAGGTAGGACTAGTGTAGATGGGGCATGTTGGTCTGCATGGGCAATTTGGGCCAAAGGGCCTGTTTCCACGTTGTATGACTCTAGCCCCTAACCCCTTTGACACAGTTTTCTTTATAATCTTTCCTATAACACAAGGTTTCTTAGGAATGCATTTATTGTGTTATAGCAGAACTACCTGCACGTCATATTAACGGCTTCCCTTCTATCAACTCTACTCGTTACATTCTCAAAGAACTTCAGAAAGTTTCTCAAACAGGATTTGCCTTTTCAAAAAGCCACGTTGACTTGGTTTGATTTACCTTAAGCTGCTCTAAACCATTAGCTGTTTCTTCTTTACGATTCCAAAACCAGATGTGAAGCAGAAAATGAAATATAAGGATGACAAAATGTTATTAAGGGCGGCACGGTAGCGCAGCGGTAGAGTTGCTGCTTTACAGCGAATGCAGCGCCGGAGACTCAGGTTCGATCCTGACTACGGGTGCTGCACTGTAAGGAGTTTGTACGTTCTCCCCGTGACCTGCGTGGGTTTTCTCCGAGATCTTCGGTTTCCTCCCACACTCCAAAGACGTACAGGTATGTAGGTTAATTGGCTGGGTAAATGTAAATGTAAAAATTGTCCCTAGTGGGTGTAGGATAGTGTTAATGTACGGGGATCACTGGGCGGCACGGACTTGGAGGGCCGAAAAGGCCTGTTTCCGGCTGTATATATATGATATGATATGATATGATTATCTTTAAACACTATGCAACACTTATAGACTTGATTTTATATTAAAGACTCACTGACTCATAGGTATGATTTATTAATGATTCACTCGCATTTCATTTAACCATGTCTAACATTTCTGGTCTTTGTTACAGTGGAGTTAGTGTATAAAAAAATATTTTTAGTTTATAGCCAATTACATATTTGTAATGGATAAAAAGGCAGAAGTTGTAGAGAGGGTACAGTTTCAAAACTTTGTGTTTAACTATACAGATCCAAAGTTACCGACAATTTCACACTGCAAAATGGCATTGAATGTTGAAGTTTTGCCTACATAACTGGAAATATTTCACTATCAGATGACTTGGTACTTTATTCATACAGTATGTTTCCACTGAGTGAATTTTAAAAAGAAATCGATTCATGGTAGTGTCTTGGAATTTTGTAGCAGTTGGGATTCTTGTGACACTTATGGTTTCAGTAAAGAAGCCCCAATCAACATGAGATGTGAAGGCTGCTTTTATTTGTATACCTCATTCAAGTTCCCCCTCAGCCAAGGAAAACCCCTCTGCTCCAAGGAAATCAAGCCCAGACCATCCAATCTCTCCTCATAATTGGAAAGCTCCAATGCAGGCAATATTCTGGTGAATCTCCTCTGTATTGTCCCCAGTGCATTTATGTTCTTCATATGGTGTGGTGACTGACGCTGTACACAGTACTCCAATACTCCAATACAATGCTTTAGAACGTTGAACCCGAACCTCCTTGTCCTTGCTCTTATTTTCTATCCCCAGCTGGGGGTGGTGGCCCATCATAGACGACAATAACACTGCCACAGGTGAGGGCAGTGCCAGAAATGCTCATTTTAGGTAGACAAACCTTTGAAACGGAGGCATCGAGGGCCATGGAGCAAGTAAATGCGATTAGTGTAGATAGTACTTTATGGTCAGCATGGACACGAAGGGCTAAAGGTCATGTTTCCGTGCAGTACAACTCATCTCCCTTTTCCAAGCATTAGGTTGGTAGTCTTTACAGCTGCTGCTTTTCCAGTGCTTACTCAGGATAATTTAAAATGTGATGATGGTTACTGCCTCTGCCACCCTTTCACCCAGGTATTCCAGACTTACATTAACCTTTAGGTGAAAAAATATTGAATCACTTTCCTTCAACAACCCTCTGTTTCTCTCCACTTCTTCACATCCCATCTTGGTTTGTTTGCTTTTCCCCAATGCATCACTTCACTCTTCTGAATTCTTTCAGTTTACCTTTTTTGTTACTTTCCTCCACCAAAATCCCTTCTTGCTCCGTGTCAGCTGCTCTGTCAATTATGTTATCTTTGGCAGATATTAATCATAGGCCCCTATACATCAGTTATATATGTTATGAGCATCGAGAGTTCAGCAAAACTCTACTGCACACAGCTCGACCTGTTCTCTCCAATTGTTGTTGGCTATCCAAATTTGGATTACCTTACTTTGCCAACTTTCGATCCAAGTTTTTGCTTCCTCTTGGATCCCATGGGCTCTTACTTTAATGATTAGTTTCCCATGTGTGGTTTTATCAAAACATGCAAAATTTATGGCTGCATTAAATGTACTTTACCATCAATGCTTCGTGTTACTTCCTCAAAAATATTCACTTGTTAACCCAACATTATCTTCTAACAAAATCCCATGCTGACTAAGCCTGTGTAACTCGAGCCTCTCAAATGCAGATTTTCTTCTCCTTGCAATTTTTTCCAATAATTTGTCCGATGTCAGTAGATTGGCTGCCTGCCTGGTCTTTAATTACTTGGTTTATCTCTTTCCCTATTTGTAGATAATCATACTGTCAATCATCCAGCACAATACTGTCAGCTGTTTTCCAGTATTACATCTTCACGCCTGTAGCCAAAAATGATTGGAAAATGATAGTCAGTGTCTGTGGTACACTTTAATCTGGCCTTATCCTCTTATAAAGAGGCCAATACTTTTAATGTGACCTCCCTCTTTGTCATTTCCAATGCTTTGCATTCGATTTCTGTTATGTCAATCTGTCTACTGTGTCCCCCTTTCTGTGAAGATCGATGCATGATATTTATTCGTGCCATTTACAAGTCTTCTGCCTTCACACACACAGTACCATTTGTTCCTTGCCATTTATGGGTTTCTAGATTTTTGAATTTCTACTTTTTGAATGGGCCTTAAGTTTTATGCTGATATCATGTCTACTTGGCATTAATAATCTTGTTTAAAACCTTGATTCAAGATGACTTAGTTCAAAGTTATTTTAGAGTTTAGAGATACAGCGTGGAAACAGGCCCTTTCGGCCCACCGGATCCGCGCCAACCTGCGATCCCCGCACATTAACACTACCCTATATCCACCGGGGACAATTTTTTTTTACATTTACGAAGCCAATTAACCTATGTACCTGTATGTCTTTGGAGTTTGGGATGAAACTGAAGATTTCGGAGAAAACCCACGCAGGTCACGGGGAGAATGTACAAACTCCATACAGACAGCACCCATAGTCGGGATCGAATCCGGGTCTCCGGTGCTGCATTCGCTGTAAGGCAGCAACTCTACCGCTGCGCCACCGTTTCTTCAGCAACACAGGAATTTTTCTTATTGCTAATGAACAAATAAGTTTTAATAGTAAAAGGTTGGGCAGGATTCAGAAGGGTTTATAATAAGCTGCTGCATGCACATCCAGATTTGTTTGGACCAGATTCATTCCATAATAATGTTTTTAAGTCCTTTGTCATTCCAGTTTTAAATACAGCAGTCATCATTCGAAGATGGACAGTAAGTTTGGAGACATTAGTTACACATGGTCATTTTCTTTCTGAGTAATGACCAAGTGATAAATACTATGAAAAGAGTATTCAAGAGACTCAAGAAACTGCAGATGCTGGAATCTTGAGCAAAAATCAAAGTGCTGGAGCAACTCAGCAGGTCGCACAACATTTGTGCAGGGAATGAAGTTTAGGTGCCACATCTGTGGTTGCAGGGGAAAGTGCCTGAGGAGGGGGTTATTTTGAGCGAATCAGGGGATTGCAGTGGTCTCTGTGGGAAGGGGTGGAGACAGGAAGGTGTGATTGATGATGTGATGTGACTGGTGCGTGCACATTTAATTCCACCATCCCAGTCACAGTCCTCCTTTCCCCTCATTGATATATTCATCTCCCAAACCTGCGATCCATGTTTTCCATTTGGAGATAAATCTGGGAGACATTTTTATCTCCCCTCTTTCCCATTCCCTCTCTTTCCTTCTACCCATATCCCTCCCTCCAGCTTTACATTTCACTTAATTTATTTCCTTAGCTGACAGCCTAAAAGGAGACCTTTTCTAGCCTTTGTCACTTACTTGGCCCATCGTCCAATTACCCCCCCTTCCGCCCACTCTTTCACCTGTATCTACCTATCACATGCCAGGCATTGTCACACCCCCTCCACTCCTTTTCAGCTTTCTCCACTCCTCCCCCCCCCCCCGGCATTTAAAACTGAGATGAGGAAAAACTTTTTCAGTCAGAGAGTTGTGAATCTGTGGAATTCTCTGCCTCAGAAGGCAGTGGAGGCCAATTCTCTGAATGCATTCAAGAGAAAGCTAGATAGAGCTCTTAAGGATAGCAGAGTCAGGGGGTATGGGGAGAAGGCAGGAACGGGGTACTGATTGAGAATGATCAGCCATGATCACATTGAATGGCGGTGCTGGCTCGAATGGCCTCCTCCTGCGCCTATTGTCTATAATCCAATCAGTCTGAAGGGTCCCAATCCAAAACGTCATCTATCCATTCCATGAGGCCAGATGTTGCCTGATTCACTGAGTTCCACCAGCACTTTGTGTATCATATTATTTCATACTTTAAGTCAGTGTTTCCCAAAGTGGAGTACGCTTACCTTCAGGAGGTACGTGGCAATTTTCATAACCACAGTATTTTTTTCCAATAATGAATATGTTTCAGTAGTACATAGCTGAAAATTGCCGCGTACCCACCTGAAGACCTTTCGTGTACCACAGGGGGTACGCGTACGCCACTTTGGGAAACACTGCTTTAAGTCATTGAGTACTGCAAGAAAAAACTAGAAAAAATGAAATTCCTTGCATGGATTTACATATTGTAAAATTGATTAACTACTGTTTAATATGGTGTTGAAATGAATCATTTGTTGATACATATAATCAGCTAAGAATTTAATGATCATCATTGTAAATGGCAAGATGGTCAACCATTTAAACTTGGATGATCTATTTGCAATTCTGATATAAGGAAATTCTTGGCGACGTCTGTAATAGCGCCACCTTTGGTTGGATGTTTGTAAATGATTAAATAAACCACAGTACAGCTGTGCAGTCATGTTCCGGTCAGCAGTGTTAACTTGTTATTCTGTGTCTGAGCTCAAGATATCACAAATTGGCGACGAGGATGGGATCGTCGATTCCCCAGTTTTACTTGTTGTGTAGATAAGGAATTCTACAGAGGCACGGAGAAGGTTGTATAATTTTTGGTGACAAGGAGACTGTTTAAAAAAAAAAAAGTAAATCTAAAATGGTGGTGCCCAGTGGATATATCAGAAGATTGGGTGAGTTCCAGCAAAGCTGGGAAACGTTCAGTGCGTACATCGAACGTTTAGAGATGTTTTTTGCTGCAAATAACATCACTGAAGTAGAAGCTTCTGATGCAGAATCAAGACGGTTGAATGAAGCAACTCAAACTAGGAAAAGAGCAATTTTTCTGACTGAAATGGGTCCCGATGTTTATGATATAGTAAAGAATTTATTAGCTCCAGCCAAACCAAAGGGCACGTCTTTGAAGGATATTCTGAAGAAGTTAACAGAACATTATGACCCTAAGCCCTTAGAAATAACTGAAAGCTATCGTTTTGGAACGAGATCCCAACTTCCAGAGGAGGATATTAGTAATTTTATCATGACACTCAAGAGGTTATCAATTCATTGTAATTTTGGAAATTTCCAAGACCGGGTGTTAAGAGACCGTTTCGTGTGGACTGAGAAGTGAGCGGATCCGAAGTAAGCTGATGACGGTGTATGACCTGACCTTTGAAACAGCTTGTAAAACTGCTTTGTCAATGGATATGGCAAAAAGGGGTTCTTGAGAAGTCAGGACAACTTCTAGACAACCAGCGGAAGAGTTGAACAAGCTGCAGTCCAGCAAACTAAAGACGGATAAAGAGTCTAACGGACCACAATTCTGTTCACAAGAGTTTGCACAATTCATGAAAGGGAATGCTGTAAAACACACTAGAGTAGCTCCATACCATCCCGCTTCCAATGGAGCAGCAGAACACACAGTGCAAATTGTGAAGCGTACATTAGCCAAACAACTGCTGGATCCAAATCGAACGAAAAGACAGTTGTCTTTGTTTCACAAACTGGCTAACTTTCTGATTACATATCAAAACACACCTCATACCACTACTGGTCAAACACCAGTTGAACTGTTCTTGAAAAGAAAACCCAGAACAAGGTTTTCACTGTTGAAACCAAACATGGCTCAAACAGTAGAAGAGAAACAGGAGAAACAAAAAGCATATCACGATGGAAGTAGAGTAAAGGAAAGGAGTGTTGAGTTGAATCAGAAGGTAAAGGTGAAAAATCATCATCACAAGTGGGTGAAGTGGTTACCTGGAAGAGTAGTGAGAAAGTGCGGACCATGGACATACTCGGTCAAGATGTTTGGAAGTGGAAAGGTGAGAAAAGTACACATTGACCATGTCATGTCTATGCAAGCACAGACAGGGTTGAAATGAGACCAATTAGATGAGTCAGATAATTGGGTTACCACTCAAGTACAGGTACCAGATGAACCAGAAATGGTACAAGAAGGTACACAAGTTAGTGAGAGTTTGAATCAGCCTGAAAATGGAGGTTCAAGTGGGGTTGACAGTCAAACAAAATTGACTGTTGGACTGGAATCTATGAATGTAGGTCGAAAGGAAGGCTTGACTCGATTCAAAATGAGTCCAAGTGGTTCTAAACAGTCAGAAACTTTTGGTCAGGGAAGATATCCAGAAAGAAGGAGAAACCCAGTGGTTAGGTTAAATTTGTGACGTTATTTCCTGAAATGCATATATCATTGTATATGCATGATGCCCTCATTTTATTCAGGTTATATAAAAGTAAACTATCAGACAAGATTGTAATAATTTCATACCTTTGGTTCTATTCAAAAGAAAATGTCCACAAGGAAATATTTTTTTTATTATTAGGGTGGAAGGAGTTGTATTAGCGCCACCTTTGGTTGGAGGATTGTAAATGATTGAATAAACCACAGTATAGCTGTGCAGTCATGTTCCGTCAGCAGTGAGTTAACGTTATTCTGTGTCTGAGCTCATAGTTGAAAATTGCTGCGTACCCCCTGAAGACCTTTTGTGTACCACTGGGGGTATGCGTACCCCACTTTGGGAAACACTGCTTTAAGTCATTGAGTACTGCAAGAAAAAACTAGAAGAAAAAATGAAATTCCCTGCATGGATTTACATATTATAAAATTGATTAACTACCGTTTAATATGGTGTTGAAATGAATCATTTGTTGACACGTAAAATCAGCTAAGAATTTAATGATCATCATTATAAATGGCAAGATGGTCAACCATTCAAACTTGGATGATCTATTTGCAATTCTGATATAAGGAAATTCTTGGCGACGTCCTTTGCTGATACTAACTTTAAATACTGATGATTAAAGCTATCCATCGAAACCTTGGGTCTGTTAAACGCATGCATTAAATATCTGGCTCGCATATTAATAGAAGCAGACTTTTTTGTGCTGTAAAGCTATTTCATTCTGAACTTTTAGCTCTGTTTTGAATGATGTACAATCTGTTGAACGGAAATGAACACTAGCTTATTTCGCCACTGTTTAAATCGATTTTCCAGTTTGCGTAGTACAATTAATATTTCCACATGCTGTAAATGTTAGCCCTTAGCTCAATAAATCTTTGTATTCCAAATCCAAGATCACTTATCGTGTCTTCTCAACCCAGTATTATCAAACATACCAGCATTCTTTCTGCTTGCTTCAACATGTGCAAATGAGTTCTCTAATCTAGTCTTGGACAGTTAATATTAATAATTATTACCATCTTAACTCACTACTACTTTACCATTTCATAGATTGTTTCAATTGTTTTCGGGAGCTCGTATTTAATAAAATTGCTGACTCACATGTGTGTAAAAACACCACCCTAATAGTACTATTTCTTTACGTATCATTGTGCAATACTCCAAGCTGGTTATTATTCCACCATCAATAACTGAAGCTGAAGATTTATTCTTGTTTTTTAATTGTATTTGTGTATCATTCATCTCCTGTCTGGACAAAGCTGGAACCTCAAATAGTTGTTTTGCATAAGACTACAGGAAGTCTTATTTTGCTGATTATTCCCTTTTGAATGCTCAATTCTCTGACATATTCCAAGCTTTGCAAATTGAGGTAAAATGTAATATGAATGTTATTTGACAGCGGGTTTTTTAAGTGGGGAAAAAAGGTATTTCACATTCTTTTTCTTTTTCCTCTGAAAAGGTGCAATAATCCATGGCCAAATTCCATAGGTTTAATAGGTCTGTGCTAAGAAATTTCACCCTCAAAAATCTCTTGAAGATTATTTTTAAATTAATCTCTTATTATTGATTCTCAACCTGGAAAATTGTATTTTATCAGGTCTTTTTGGTTTTAACAAATTTTTCTCCTGCCATTCTCTGATTCAGTGGAACTGGTGTAAACATCTCAGGTCATCGCAGCTTTTTTTGCTCAGATCAGGAAGTTGTAGATTTGATCAAGGCTCATTGGAGCAGCAGCTTCATCTAATAATACATTTCAAAGTTTTGCTCTCTTGTAATCAAACATTTTCTGAAGCATTAAAACAGACACACTATGTTAATGAGAGGGAACAGTTGGAAGAAGTAATTAAAGGCTTTTATCTGACAGTTAAATGTCCTGTTTAAAATGGATGTACGTTTTTGCACAATCATCTTCTTCATCAAAACATTCACAATCACTAAAAATTGAAGAGGGGGAAAATAAGTACAACATACATGTGTTTAAAACAAGACTCATCAGAAGAAAGGTCCTGATCTGAAATATCACCTGTCTTCCCTCCGCAGACGCTGCCTAACCAGCTGAGATCCTCCAGCGGTTTGTGTTTTGCTCGATTCCAGCAGTTGCAGTCTCTTGTATTTCCATTGCATTAGACTGTTTTTAATGAAATTATCCACCTTGCAAATTTTTTTTCTTCTCCCTATTCTGTTAAAATCTAGTTGGACAGAATAGATGTAAGTTGTAGCACAAAGCATCTGGAATTTTTAAAACCTAAAGGTTACAGGTGATCCTCTCCTAAGAATTCTAAGTTTCTTTTCAACATCGAAGTGCCCAAATTAACACTGATCTTGGATTTGTAATATGATTTTTAGCTGAGTTTTCGCTTTTCTGTTAATAATGCCAGATTAAATTGCTGAATAGCTTAGAGTAAATATCGTAGAGGATTTTAAAAAAGAGCAGATTAAATTCTCGGAGTTATTGATTCTCTGTTGTACTACTATGCTTTGTTAGAATCTGGCCCTCTGAAAACTGCCTTTTTGAAGAAAATGATGTCATTGATCGCATCTCTTCACCCTCAACAAGCAAAATGCACTACCTCACTGTCCCCAGCAATACTGGTGCTCCACTTTCTCAGCATTGTGCTGCATTGGGCATCTTTTCAAATCTCTATAAGTTCACCAGCTCCAGCTGTCAAGCCCATTGTAATCCTTTCCACTGGAGGTAAGGAGATAGCATGAATAGCATTAAAACCTCGGTGTGGTTTGTGGCTGGTGCAGTGAAGACAATTTTTTTACAACCTATAACTATTAACCCCTATTTAATACTGCTTGGCTTTTCCTTTGAATCAGGCATAACTTGAAAGATTAGTAAATTACTAATGTTGTTTTTGTTGTTTCTGCATTTGATGTGGAAAAAGTGATTTGTGGATCTGGATGAATATTTTCTGGCAATCTTTCAAATGTTGTCTTTGGACAGTGTTGAGCAGTTGTACAGTGCCTATGATTAAATGTGATCTTGTACTATCTTTGCAATTTTATGATACCAATTGCTTACTAGCTCATTACTTTTTATTTATCTCAAAGTCCTGCATGGGACAAATAATTTAAATGTAATGCATAGGCTTTAACCAGGCTGGCCATCTAATTGCATTTTGTGCTGTGCACCAAAGTATAACATTTATTTCTCTACGTCGTGCTCTTAATGTGGTGTCTGCATCGGCAAGACCAAGCATAGGCTTGCTGATTATTTTGCCAAACATGTGCTCTGTCAAGTTCTGCTCCAATTCCTGGTTGGAAGCCATTTTAATTGTCATCCCCATCTTGAGCTTTCAGTCTTCTGCCTCCTGCACTGCAGGAATGAAGACTAGAACTCGGGTAAATGGATTGAACATCAAAATGAATGAAAATACAGCATTGTAGATCTGTTTTCTTGTGGTATTTTAAAACTTAAGATTGCAATGGTAAACCATTTATTTGCCAAAACAAGATAAATATAGAGCAGAAGTGGGCCATTTGGACTTTTGAGTGTGTTTCATTGTGTAATATGATCATGGCTAATCTGTCCCAAAACTATATTCTTGCTCTCTTATACTCCGCAATATCTTTTGTACTTAGAAATTTAACTATTTCCTTTTCAAGTATTCAATGCCTTGGCTTCTGGTGGTGGCAATTCTATAGGATTGTTATCCTCTAAGTGAAGAAATTCCTTTTCATATCAGTCCTGTATTTCTTCTCACACAGAATTGTGAGCCGCTTGTGGTGTATCCAGGCAAATTATACTGCTGGCATCTAGTCTGTCCAATCATTTTAGAATTTTCTAAGTTTCAATTCGAATTACTATCTTATATAGTGTGCGGGCAGATATGAGGTCCCTCACCTCTCAACTGAAAAGTATTTCCTTATAAATTGTTTACAAAAGGAATTGATCGATCAGCTCCTGTAAAAATGGCCGCTTCTTCATCCTGTGTGTTGATGAACTTTCAGTGGCATGGAATGTTCCACTGGGTTAACCTGCCACAATGAATCAGGAGTTCAGCAGACACATTGTTGGACAGCGAGTGGCGAACCTTGTAGCCATGACCCTTGGGGATTTTCAGACATGTCCAATGGAATTGTTCTGTTTGACCTACCAACAGAACAAAGTCAGCCTTTAAAATGGTAATGATCTGGGTATAATCTATCTATATTTGGACTGGGGATGCACAGCATTGGCCAATTGCAGACTGAGCTCCCAGGTTGATGAAAGAACTATTAAAGTATAGTGGAAAAATAGGGATTTAAAGTTATAATGCAATTAAAATGGCACCTAACCATGGAGAAGCTTTGAGGTGTAAATAAGAGGGGTGAAGAGCGAACGTGAGAATATACTGACAGCTAAAATAAAATCAGAAGCAAATCATTTTAAATGGTAAAAAGGTACTAAGAGAGGCATTGTGGGCCAGAATGGGACTAACTAATGGTGGCAGTGGGCATTTCAGACATACTGAAAATGTTTTGCACCTATTTTTACCTAGAAAATTGCTGCCAAGATCACTGTAGGGGAGAAGTTGTAATTGAGTATGAGGTGGGCTAAGGATTTTATGGAGGAAGTGTTAAAATGACTGGCCATGCTCAAAATTGAAGTCATCAGCATTCAGGTGACACACATGTAGCATTGGAGAGGGAAAATAGAGAAAAATTATGGAGGTACTGGGTATAATAATCCAGTTATTCTTACAGATGGGGTTAATGTTGGGGAAATTGTGAACGTTACAGCTATACTTAGAAGAGAGAGAAAGCCAACAGTTACAAGTCAATCAGTTTAACATCAGTGGTTGGACACAGGTTAAAAGCAATAAATGGAACAAACTTAGCAGCTTATTGTGTAATTGGATGCTGGCACAGATTTGTAAAAGATAAATAGTATGTTACTAAAATATAACTAGTAATTGATGGTGTTGCACAATTAGTGTTTCGGGTAAATGCCTTTTCATCAAAGTTAGGTAAAGTTTGAAAACAAGCATGTTTTAAGTTTCAAAACAAATGTGAAGGATAGGCAAAATTGAGGGTAATGTCTGTGATCTGGTCAAGAAGAAGAGAATCAATGTTGCAAATACGTTGGTGCAGTTATGATCAAAGTATTATCTACAAGCTGGTTCTCATACTTTTGAAAGGATGTGAGGAACTTAAAGAGAATGTAGGAAAGATTTATTAGAATGATTTCTGGGATGATAGGCTAAAGAAGCTAGGACCGCTTTCCTCAGAGTAGGGAAGGCTACGAGACAGTGTGGCATTCCTGCACAATTTCTCTGATCACTCATTGTCAGATCTATCTTCGTGCTTGTTTATCCAGGTTGTTTTCCTGCAGACCCTCAAAGCCTAACTGCTAATTACACCAACCAGTGCCTCATTGTCTTTACTCGTGCAAAGATTTACCTTCTTTGCTACTCTTCTTAATATCTTCATTTTTTCCCCACTTCAAAAGTAACTGATTCTTCCCCACTGTATTAGCAGATTTTAAATCCTCAGTCGCACCTTGTAAATAGATCTTAACTGTATGTCTGCAGTTATGGTAGAAATCTGTTATAGTGGTCTTGATAAACCTTTTGAAACCCGATATAAAATGATTTGCCTCACTCAAAATGTTGTCATGATCTTTTGAGTTTTTCTCATTTCTTCTGGAACCGGCTTTGTGTTTATTTGGGAACCCAATATTAATTTACAAAAATTAAAGTACATTTTCTGGGTGCGTTTGAGTGTAAAGGATTTACTTTGACTGGAATAAATTAACTTATTAAAAATTAACATAATTTTATCATATTTAAGGCAGAATCCTGAATGCTTGAATTAAACTTTTGCCGTGTCCATCGAAACTGAGGGGAGATGCTGGAACACTGTTATATTGATTAATGCTCTGATGAATTGTCTTCACTTTGAAAGATCTGCTTCTCTTTCCACAGACTCTGCCTGACCTGCAGAGTGTTTCCAATTTATTTTCTGTTTTTCTTTAACATCTTCCTTAATTTTTTTCCCCCATGTGAATTATGAGCTGTTCTTACTGTTTTGCTGTTGATGTTAAACGCAGTAATTATAATAACATCTCCAGCTAGTGATGTAATTTGTTTTTCTGACAGTGCACACTATGTTAAAAAGTATCATGGATGTCAGGTTCACTTACTGTCCTCACCATTTACACTGTACTCGCATACCATTGACAGCTATCTGGAATGGAAAAAAATGTTGCCTTTGCACTCGGCAACGAGTCAAAGGCACCACTTAAAATGTAATAAAACCAACCATTCTGTGCAGGTTGATACTTAAATGACCTATTAAATGCTGCTCATTTTCATTTAATCATTGTGCATTCAATCATTGTGCACTTGGCAACGCTAATATTTGGTAGAATCTCGGCCTCAAATTGAACACTCCATCCACAAGCCCACTTTGGACGTGGACCCTCAAGGTGTTCATTTAGGCTGTCTTTTTCTATTCCTTGGCTCTTGCCCAGGCATGGATATGGCAGGCAAATACGTGTGCAGCGTAGGTTTACTAGGTTAATTCCCAGAATGGCGGGACTATCATATGTTGAAAGACTGGAGCGACTTGGCTTGTATACACTGGAATTTAGAAGGATGAGAGGAGATCTTATCGAAACGTATAAGATTATTAAGGGGTTGGACACGTTAGAGGCAGGAAACATGTTCCCAATGTTGGGGGAGTCCAGAACAAGGGGCCACAGTTTAAGAATAAGGGGTAGGCCATTTAGAACTGAAATGAGGAAAAACTTTTTCAGTCAGAGAGTTGTGAATCTGTGGAATTCTCTGCCTCAGAAGGCAGTGGAGGCCAATTCTCTGAATGCATTCAAGAGAGAGCTGGATAGAGCTCTTAAGGATAGAGGAGTCAGGGGGTATGGGGAGAAGGCAGGAACGGGGTACTGATTGAGAATGATCAGCCATGATCACATTGAATGGCCGTGCTGGCTCGAAGGGCCGAATGGGCTCCTCCTGCACCTATTGTCTATTGTCCATTACGATGGCATCTGTGCAGTTGTGGGTTTCCATATCCAGTAGGTAGGATTGCAGTGTGTGGGTGAGGTGGCCACGTTTGTTTCTTGTTTTGTTTAATTATTTTTGGGTGACACGGTATCCCTTTTAAAGGTTCCATAACATAAATAGAATCAAAATATTGTAAGAGAGTTAGGCCTGATCTCGTGTTAAAGATATAAACTGATCAAAGTTGCATCCATTTGTTGTTTAATTACATGAACAACTGATGGAGAGTTAAAGCTGTATCAACTGTTGGCATAAATTAGTTGGAAGTAAACAAGTAAAGAAACATTCAGACTTCACTGTTAATCACTGTTGTAGTGTGAATTATTAAATTATTGGTTAAGTAAAACACCTTTCATGAATCGGAACTGACGTATGACTCCAAGAGTACAGTTGAATTATGGTATTAGATCTTAATGCAGAATTTCTATCTGAAAAGTATTCTACTGCTTAGCAACGCAAGCACTGCACAAGCTGTAATTGATGAGACCCAGCTGGTAGCTGTCCTTCACCACACTATAATTAACTGCTAGAGATTACCCAATGTAAATGAGATCGTTTCGCTGATTTTAATAATGGCAAATTGTGGAAATACTCCACAGGTCAGGCAGCTTTTGTGAAGAGGGAAATAATAGTTACTGTTTCATTACAGTAATTTTTATTTGATAATTTTGAAGATTTTTTCACTGGTGCAGAAATTTGATTTTTACTATCTTAGAAGATATATTTAAATGTCCCTGCAGCAGGATGCGATGTAAGAATTTGGCAGTAGAATAGATAATATTGCAGTTTTGCCAAAAATCACCTGACACATTAAAATCTGTGTGTATTTTTAAAGATGCCTACCTACTTGATTTAAATGGAGGAAAATGCCAAGTATGATTCTTGCTGTTCTGCCAATTCCATTACTTTTAGCATGGCTGGGCTTGGGGAACTGTGGCAGTGAGTTCCTACTTAAAACCACCAAACAAGTACTGATACACAAACTGATTTGGGAGTTTATCATGATGACTGATCAAGTTAAGACTCGAAATTAAGCTGAGTTTAGTGCATATAAACAATATAAATTCTCATATGAACTTGTCATTACGAAGCTATAGTTTTATCAGTAGTGCTCCAATTATTTTAAATTGATGAGCTGTAAACTTGAAGTCCAGTCATCATTCATGGAATGTCCAACCTCACGAAGGTCTTCTCATTTGGCCGGGTAGCGTGATCGAACTCACAAAAACAACAGAATATGGAAAACCATGGAGAGTGAGTCTTTTCTACATAAGTTCCAATATAGTGTCATTCTTTCTATTACTGGGTGACCAGAGTAGTGGCGCAGTGGTATGGTTGCTGTCTTACAGCTCCAGAGACCCGAGTTCAATCTTGACTACGGGTACTGTCTATGTGGAGTTTGGACATTCTCCCTGTGACCGCGTAGATTTTCTCCGGTTGCTCCGGTTTTCTCCCACACTTCAAAGACCTACAGGTTTGTAGGATAATTGGCTTTGGTTTAAAAAAAGCTCCAAAAGTAAATTGTCCCTAGTGTGTCGGATAGTGCTAGTGTACAGGGTGATCGCTGGTTGGCGAGGCCTCGGTGGGCCGAAGAGCCTGTTTCCGGGCTGTATGTCTAACGTCTAAACTGTACACAGTGCCCCAAGTGCGACTTCAATGACCTGTATAGATGCATCATGATGTCCCAACTTTGTACTCAATGACCTTCCGAATGCAGGCAATCATCCCAAAGGCCTTCTTCACCACCCTGGTCACTTGACTTGCCACTTTCAGGAAACCATGCACTTATTGCACCTCCTTCAACCTCATCTACTGTATCCGTTGTTCAAGATGTGGACTCTTGAGATCAAACGCAGACTGGGCGATCGTTTCGCGGAACACCTTCTCTCAGCCTGCCTGAACCAACCTGATCTCCCGGTTGCTGGACACTTTAATTCTCTTTCCCATTCCTACACAGACCTTTCTGTTCTCGGTCTCCTCCATTGTCAGAGTGAGACTAAATGCAAATTGGAAGAACAGCTTCTCATATTTTGCTTGGGCAGCTTGCAGCCCTGTGGTATGAATATTGATTTCTCTCACTTCGGGGTGCCCTGGCATTCCCCCTCTCTCTATGGCACCCAAGTCGCACTAGCTTCTCACTTTCTCCCTACAAACAGCTATCATTGGCCTGTTTCCTTTATCATCATTACTTTTTTGCATATTTTTCATTCATTGTTCTTTAACTGTCCACATCACCATCGATATCTCTCATTACCCTTATCCCTAACCAGTCTGAAGAAGGGTCTCGACCCAAAACATCACCCATTCCTTCTCTCCAGAGATGCTGCTTGTCCCGCTAAGTTATTCCAGCTTTTTGTGTCTATCTTCCACTTATAATCCCAGATCTGTCTGTTCTACAACACTTTTCAGAGCACTACCAATTATTCTGCAAGAATTGCCCTGGTTTCTCATCCCAAAGTTCAACACCTCATACTTGTCAGAGTTAAATTCTAGTTGCCATTCCAACTGATCAAGATCCTGTTGTAAACTTAGATATACTTCTTCACTGTTCATTTTCTCACCAATTTTAGTGTAATCTGCAAATTTACTAACAATGTTAAGTATGTTGTCAAACAAATTGTTAATGTAAATAACAGACAACTGTAGACCTAGCACCCACGCTTTAGCCACTCCATGGTCACATGCCTCCAATCAGGAAAAAAACAACTATCCACAACTACCCAAGACAATTTTGAATCCAGTTGGCTAGTTTACCTTGGAACAAACCTTCCAGACTAGTTTACTATGTGAGATCTTGTCAAAGGCCTTGCCTAAACTCCATGTGGACAATGTCCACTGCCCTGCCCTCATCAATCCTCTTTGCGGCATCTTTTTAAAAAAAACCTCAATCAAATTGCTAGTAAAACTTGAGAACTCTAGACCAGTATGGCTTATACTGTGGTGGGAAAATTACTGGAGAGTATTCTGAGGGATAAGATGTACAAGCATTTGGAAAGACAGGTGTTGATTAAGGATAGTCAGCATGTATTGTACTGGGGAGATTGTGTCTCATGAATTTGATTGAGTTTCTTTGAAGAAGTAAGGAGATTGATGTGGGCAAGGCCGTAGGTGGACTTCAGCAAGGCCTCTGATAAGTTACCGTACAGTGGATTGTGCTGGAAGGTTAGATTGCATGGGATTCGGGAAGAACTAGCTAACTGGATACTGGATTGACTTCCTGGTAGGAAGCAGAAGATGGTGGTGATGGAAGCTTGTTTTTTGGACTGGATGTATGTGACTAGTGGTGGGCCTCAGGGATCAGTGTTTGCCAGTTGTATCTATGATTTTGATAAAAATGTACACGGCATGATTAGAAAGTTTGCAAATGACATGAAAAGAGGAGGTATTGTCGAGAGCAAAGATGGTTATCAAGAATTACAGTGGGATTTTGATCAGCTGGACTCGTGGGCTGTGTAATGGCTAAATGTTAATTAATTTAGATAAATCAGTCAGGGATTTGAGTATAGAAGTTAAGTCGTTGTATTATAATTGTACAAGGTGTTGAGGCCGCACTGTTCTATATAAAAATTACGTTTATGTCCAGGTCAAAGGACAACTTGTACATTATTCTAAGGAAACGACAATTCAATTAAAAATAATATATACACAAGCAATTATCAAAGCAAACTTATTCTTATCCAAACCCCTGTGGTGTAACAATATAACAGTGTCTAAAAGCTATAGTTTTAGAAAATGAAGCTGGACATTCAGAAGGTTGTAGTGGCTGGAGGTCAGTCATCTCAGCCCCTGGACATTATGACAGTGCCCTCGGCCCAACCATCTTCTGCTGCTTTATTTTCTTTAGTTATAAAACCATAAGTCAGGATATTCGCTGAAGATTGTACAGTGTTCAACACCATTCATGACTCCAATGACAATGAATTATCCACAACCAAAGGCGGCAAGACCTGGACATCATCCAGGCCTGTGTGGATCAGTGACAAGTAACATTTGTGAAAGACAAGTGTCAGCTCTGCTGTTCAGAGCAGAGGCTAGGAATCTGGTGGTGAGCAACTTGTCTCCTAACTCTTCAAAGCCTGCTCACCATCTACAAAGCTCAACACAAGAGCATGATGGAATATTCTCAATTTGCATGGATAATTGCAGTTTCAACAACACGCAAGAAAGTCAACACCATATGGGACATAGTAGCCTGCTTGATATGCATGCCATCCACATCCATTCACTCACTCCACCACTGATGTACTGTAGCAGCAGTTTGTACTATCTACTGAATGCACTGTAGAAATTCATGAAGAATCTTTACACGGCATCTACCAAACTCAGTACCTTGACGAGCTGAGACTGGAGCAGCAAAAGCATTGGAAAAGCACACTTGGAGGTTGCCCTCTAACTCGCACATTATCCTGACTTGGAAATATTTAGCCGTCCCTTTGCAATATATTGCGCTGGATTACAATGCTGGAACACCCTAGCAACATTGTGGGTGTATCTACACCTCAAGGACTGCAGCGGTTAAAGAAGACAGCTCACCAACACAAGAGCAACTGGGGATGGGAATTTAAATCGGACCACAGGCACGTGATTTGCTTTCAGGTTTGTCCTTGAAAATTTCTCGTGACTTAGCCTTCATTTATGCACATCCAACATAGTATATTAAGAACCAGTAGTCGAACCTTTTCAATTTTTAATGTGACATATTTTTCCTTAAGAATACTGTACATTAAAACTGAAAGGTGAACAAGAGCAGGTATCATAAATCATTCAGAAACACAGAAAATTGCAGCTGAAAGACAAAAAAGACTGTTTACTACTCTACCTCCCATAGGATAGATGTCTTTGGGTAAGCTTTGCGAAATAGCAGTACGGCTGGTTTTGTGGTGAATGCGGATTTTGACAAAGTTTGATGGATAAACAATCAAGGCTGAGGAGATTTGGGATCATAGGATCATGCAGCGCGGAAACAGGCCCTTCGGCCCAACTTTCCCATGCTGAGCAACAAGCCTCATCTACACTAGTCCCATCTGCATGTGTTTGGCCCTTATCCCATTAAACCTATCCTATCCATGCACCTGTCTAAATGTTTCTTTAATGTTGTGATAGTACCTGCCTCAATTACCTCTTCCAGCAGCTCATTCCAAATACCTACCATCCCTGTAAAAAAAAATTGCCCCTCACCTTTAACCTATGGCCTTTGGTTCTTGATTCCCCTACTGTGGGCAAAAGATTCTTGTGGATTTACCCAATCTATTCCTCTCATGATCTTTTTCATCTCTATAAGATCACCCCTCATCCTCCTGCATGCCATTTCAGCATATTTTCCTTACATGCATTACTATAATGCCTAAAAATTCACCATCTTACAAGTAATATAACTTGCATCTACCCAGATTATATATGTATCCAATAGGTATGGGAATTGTTAACTATCCACCAGAGACCAGAGTGTTAACAGTAAAAGGATCCTGTCCCAATGATGTGTTGATAATGACATCAATTGAAGGCATGGCATCCAGAAGGAAAACTATGGCACTGTGGTTCTTAAACAATGGGAATTGAAGTATGACATAGAGCAGTAAAATGAATCGATATTAGTAGGAATTAAAGGGTATTATTGTATTCAGACCAAGATTCCGAAGGAGGATATTGCCTCATTGTGGATGCCTTGGTGAAAGAAATTTAGGATGTGGCTTAAAAAACCCCCCATCAGAAGTGAAGGCTGAGTTCATGGCTAATCCCAGCTGACAGTCATAAGCATTACTGAAGAATATTGAAGGAAATTGAAAACCTAATTCAAAAAGGACAAATTAAAAAATTTACTTCTATTATATATAATCTAATTCAAAAAAAGGCCCCTAAACAAGAAATTCATATATCAAGGCGAAAATGATGGAACAAATTGGTCAAAACTATGCCTTGACAGTATGAAAAATACAATAAATGTTCGGTTTAGACTAGTACAATATAACTTTCTGCATCAATTATATATCACACCACAAAAATTAAAGAGAATAAATTCAAGTTTATCTGACCAATGTTTTCGGTGCAATCAAGAAATTGGTACTTTTTTTCATTCTACTTGGTCCTGTTCAAAAATACAACCTTTTTGGACAAACTTAAGAAGTTTTCTAGAACAAATTATCGGAATACAACTTCCATACAACCCAAGATTTTTGTTATTGGGTGATGTTGAAAGAATAAGACCACAACTTAAAATGAATAAATATCAGAAAGAATTTATAAAAATTGCATTAGCAGTAGCCAAAAAAACTATCGCAGTTACTTGGAAATCAGATTCCTATTTAAGTATGGACCTTTGGAATAATGAAATTTCTAACTGTATCCCACTTGAAAAAAATACTTATAATTTAAGGAACAAATATGATACTTTTTAAAATATCTGGCGTCCTTATTTACAAAAGATGGGCCTATATATATATATAGATGAATTGTTCATATTCTCAATGGTCCTTTTGGGAGAGATGTACATATATATATACAGTTTATTCTGTTTGGAATTCCATGGGGCGTGTGCAAGACCCCCAACACCCAGGCAATCTTTAATCTTTCTTTCTTTTCTTCTTTTTTCTTATTTGGGGTTAGTATAAGGGGGGGTGGGGGGAAGGGTGGGAGGGCTTGTTTTCTAAAAAGTTCTGTAAAAATAAAAATAAATAAATAAATAAAATAAAAAAAGGATGCTTGTAGGACAAGAGGTACTAATATTCATGTGAGATTTTATAATCTCTGTCTCCTCTGCACTTTCCAGTGGATGTAAAGTATCCTATTGCCTGATTCATAGTAGAACCCCGGAGCTAACCTTGCTGACCCGACAAACAGCATTAATAAATTAACACTGACATGCTGACAACTTTAGTGTGACCTAATGGTGAACAAGATTTATGTGACCTGATGACCTTCATGGACACTGAAAAGTCTAAATAAAACAAGTTGACTATTATCTGTTAACTTCCCACCCTCAAGAACTGATCAGAATGGCAACCTTATCAAAATGCAGTTTCCAGCTAGTAGTGGTTTTTCAGATAAGGCGACACAATAGAATCTGGAATAATTTTCATTTAAAATGTACTTTTCTAATCATCCCTCAGTTCAGTTCACCATTCTTCCTTACACTGTTGTCAAACATAGTAAACTTACATTCAGTGATTCTGATTCACATTAGTTTATTATCATAAACACTAGGGTGCAATGAAATTAGTTGTTTGCATGGAGCTCTCAGAGTACATGGTAATGATAGATATCACAATAAATACAATGACAAATTCAAAACAGCAGGATGGCATAAAGATTGTAGCATCACTATTGATGTTGCGGCACCCTTGGACTGATTGTTTGATAATGTTTCTTGGGGAAATGTGACGATCTAATAAATACTGGTACCCTGTGAATATCTCATTTCAGTTTGTGAAACAACCACATGAAAATTGTCTAGGTTTTATTCCAATTCTGGTGGTATTGTAAAGAGGGGTGTTTTAAATATTTTTAATATAGCATGATAGTTTTTCTTGAGCCATTCATCAATTTAAATTTCAATTGGATTCAAAACACAGAACTGCAGGAGATGCAAAATCTGGTCCACTCGTCACTTCCCACCCAAAGCACCCCCTTCCCAGGTACTTTCCCCTGCAACTGCAGGAGATGCAACACCTGTCCCTTTACCTCCCCCCTCGACTCCATCCAAGGGCCCAAACAGTCTTTCCAGGTGAGGCCGAGGTTCACCTGCACCTTCTCCAACCTCATCTACTGCAACCGCTGCTCCAAGTGTCAACTTCTCTACATTAGCGAGACTGAGTGTAGACGAGGCAATCGTGTCGCTGAACACCTCCGCTCAGTCCGTCTTAACCTACCCGATCTCCCGGTGGCTTAGCACTTCAACTCCCCCTCCTATTCCCAATCTGACCTTTCCTGGACCTCCTCCATTGTCAGAGTGAGGCCCAGCGCAAATTGGAGGAACAGCATCTCATATTTTGCGTGGGTACCCCAACGGTATGAACATTGACTTCTCTAACTTCAGATAGTCCCTGCTTTACCTCTCTACCCCCTCCCCCTTCCCAGTTCTCCCACTAGTCTTCCTGTCTCCGACTACATTCTATCTTAGTCCTGCCCCCTCTCCTGACATCAGTCTGAAGAAGGGTCTCGACCCGAAACGTCACCGTTTCCTTCTCTCCCGAGATGCTGCCTGACCCGTTGAGTTACTCCAGCAATTTGTGTCTACCTTCGATTTTAACGAGCATCTGCAGTTTTTTTTCCCTGTACTGTCAGTGAGATCTTTGTAGGAAGCCACACTCTGAATGTTTAAATTAAAATTTAGTATTTCCATATAACATAGACAACAGCTATTTAACACATCAAGTCTATGCTGACTGTCAGAGGAATCCCATCAATCTCATTGCCTCATCTATTTCCTTGCAACCTATTATATTTCACATGCTCATTGACGTACTCCTGATTCTCCACCATCTGCCTTGGCTAGGAATAATATACTGTTGTCGATTAAGCTATTCAACCAGCACATTCTTTCTAACGATGTGGAAGTAAACGAGAGCCTCGAGGGGAATCCCACATGATCACAGAGAACATACAATTTCCATGCGCACAGCATCCGAGATCAGCACTGAATTCAGGTTCTGTGAGATGGTAGCTTTTCCTGCTGAACAATCATGCTGCTCAGAAGATGGCTTCCTGTTGAAATTTGTTGATGTTGCAGTACCTTGCCTTGATTTTCCATCTATATCCAGTATTAGAAAGGATACTACAGCACATGCTTTTCAATGCAAATCGTAGTCAAGCCAGCTGATTTGTGTGCAGTTTTCAGACTCCTGAACTGATAAATATCCAAGGAGAGAAAAATACAAAGTGGAGGGACAGAACCTCTCATTTCACTTGGGTAGCTAAGAAAGAATGCTCTAATCTCAGGGAGCTAACCTACTAAAACCTTGCTGTAAGGCAGCAACTTTATCGCTGCGCCATTGTGCCGCCAAATCATTCAATCATTGAGGCTGAATTAAGATCTGTACGCCATGAAATGCAGGAATCAGGGACATGTTGACTGATTTAGAAATCCAAATCTATCACATTGCTCCACTGCGACAGTGCAGCATTGGAGCTCTGGTATTCAGCTTTTTGCAGGGGATGTGGTTCCTTGTATCAGGTTTCACAGATTACAATGGGAATTGTTGAGGAAAGAGAAAGATATGTTATTGCTTTAATTATTTCATTTTAATTTACAGTTTAAAATTATTTTGTGCATGAAATAATTTTTAATCGCATACGCTACTTTTAATGTTTTATAAATGACTTTGTCGGAGCTTCTTAAAATTGATGACAACTTTTACGACTGCCTAAAAACCCTGGCCATAACTTTGTCGACTGCCAGAAACTGCCAGGGACCTTTCAGAGGTAGAAGCTGTTCATTGCAGCACTTAAATCTCCAGCACTGCAGGGCACATGCTGCCTTCTGGGATGGGCCGTACATAAGCCCCACACACCCATCTCCGTCCGATACATACAGGCACGAACAGACCTCAGTTATTCTGGTATGAGGACTGGACTGGCATGATCTGGCCTAACTTTTAAAACTTAGCAAAATAATATTTGTTCTTTCGTATCTTTGAACAGACCGAAAGAAACTAATAAATTGCTTTAAAATTTCTGGAGTGTACAAAAGACCCGTCTTTTTGGCTCCAAGTTGTTTGAGAAGGAATCAACGTTGCTGATGGAAACCACCTCCAGTGGACACATGGGTATAGACTAAATCACAGAAGAAAGGCAAACAGCCAAAATGAGCTCTAAACCGATTTGAGAAATAGACTAATTAAAAAGGTTTTTAATTTATTCATCCCTCCAGATGAAATCAGGGGCATTAGACTGAAATGGAGCAAAAATCCAAGCAGTCCCTTTAAGCATAGCCTGTAACCTCTTGCTTTCAATTTTATCTGGAATACTGCCCCAGCCAGACTTGTAAGTTCGAAGCAAGCTTACTGTTGCTATGATTTTCTGTTTCTTATTCCTTGTTGTATTTTTGCTGCTTTTGCATTTTCCATGTTTGGAAATTCAGATGTAGATGCCACATGTACATCTTGTACACTTTCCCCTTTGAAGGGTGGGGCTTTTTTTCCATACTGGAATGATAATCTTTAGCTCAAGGTTTTTGTGTTTGTACTTGGAGAACATTTAATTATAAAACCTTACAGCTTTAAATAGTATATATTTTGCCAGCCAACATTGAGCAGATACAAAGCACTTGTTTTCCTCAGTTGGTGAACTTTAACAGAATCAACCATTTTCGTGCCGATTTCAACACATGAGTCTTTGTTTTATGCATTGGAATCCTTTGGGGCGATGATTTTTGAGTGCCTTTGTATGTGTAACCTTTTTGTTGATTTCACAAACGATTTGTTAGTCTGTTGTTTTAATTCTCTTTTGTGCAGCTGAATAGAAAAATATTATATACCTTTTCATGCTAAAATTGACTGTCCTGAAGTATCAACAGTTGCATAAAATAAAGCCACAAAGCTTATGTGTTTACGGTGCAATATGTTATGTAAAACATGTAATTCTATTGACCTTTCCAGACATTTGATATTTGAAGATTCAAAAGGTTATTGCCCATCCTACTCAAGCATTTCCAGACCATTGTGCTTATAATATGTTTCTTTTGTACTTTGAAATTGATTCCCTTGCCCCACTGAAAATACAAATGATGAGGCATTATTGTCATTTTGTTACCTATTTGCAAAGTGAAACAGCATGGAAACAGGCTCTTTGGGCCAACTCACCGATGCTTACAAGGCTGTCTTCTTGAGGTAGTCCTATTTGCCTGCGTTTGGCCCTTATCCCTCTAAAGGTTCTCTATGCATGAACCTGTCCAACTGTTTTAAATGTTGCTTTTGTATCAGCCTCAACTACTTCCTCTAACAACATATGCCTTCCACCATTTATTCTTCCCTTTAAATCTTTCCCTCTCACCTTAAATCTATGCCCTCCAGTATTAGAGATTCCTCTACCCTTGGATAAAGACTGACCATTCATCATGATTTCATATGCCTCTAAGTTCACCCTTCGGTCTCCTTTGCTCAAGGAAAAACTGTACCAGCCTACCCTGTCTCTCCTTTTTACTCAAGCCCTCTAGTCCAGCAACATTATTGTAAATCTTTTCTGCATCCTCTCTTGTACTCAGTATTCTAGATATATCTCACCAACATCTTGTACAGCTGTAACGTGATGTCCCAATTCTTGTACTCAAGGCTCCTGCCAAAGAAGACAAGTGCACCAGATGCCTTCTTCATGACCGTGTCTACTTGTGTTATCATTTTCGGGGAATTATGTACTTGCATCTCTCAGTCTGTAGGAACAAGCAACTGCAGATGTTGGTTAACACACAAAAGGGCACAAAGTGCTGGAGTAACTCAGCAAGTCAGGGAGCATCACTGCAGAGGATGGATAGGTGACATTTCCAGTTGAGCTTCTTCAGACTGTTTGAAGAAGGATCGTGACCCAAAACGTCACCTGTCCATGTTAGATGTTGCCTGACCTGCTGAGTTACTCCAGAACTTTGTGTTGTTTTGTATTTCTTTCAGTCTCAGTTCTACCAACATCCCCCAGGATATTGTTGTTTAATATGTATATCCTTCTCAGGTTTAACTTACCAAAATGCATCACATACTGATCTGAGTTGAATTCTGTTTGTCATTCCTTTGACCACTTTCTAGATCCAGTGGTAGCCTTAGACCACCGTTTTCACCATCCATCACAACACCAATTTTGGAGTTATCAGCAAACTTGCGAATCATGCCACCCACATTCTTATTCAATTTAACATATATGACAAACAATTGGGGACCCAGCATCGATCCCTGTTGCACACTCCTGGGCTCAGACCTCGAATCTGGGGGGAAAATAATTCTCCAGTGCAATCCTCTGATTCCTTCCACCAAGCCAATTTTGTATTTTAATGGTGAGTTCAGCCTGAGATCCATTGTGTTCTCACCTTCTAGTCTGCCATGTGGGACCTTGTCTAAAGCTTTGTTAAAGTTCATGTAGACAACTACTGTCCTGCCTTCACCGATTCTGTGTCACCTTTTCAAAAAAACTCAAGTAAATTCAGAACACATGACTTCCCACCCAAAGCCATGTCCAATATCCAATTTTTGCCATTCAAAATGCAGGTAGATTCTGTCTCTCGGAATCCCCTTTATTAACGTACTGATCTCCAATGGTGGGCTCACCTGAGTGTAGTTCCTGGCTTGATCTTGCAGATCTTCTTAAATAAAGATGCAACATTATCCACCCTCCAATCTTCCAGGACCTTGCCCCTGGGTAAGAAAGATTCAAAAATCTCTGACAGGATCCCCAACAATTTCTTCCCTTGCTTCCCACACCATCCTAGGATACACTTGGTTAGGTCCTAGGGATCTATCCACGTTTATGCGCACCAAGACCACCAACATATCCTCTTTTGTCCTATCAATATGTTTCAGGACATCACTGGTCACCTTTCTGAATTTCCTAGCTTTCATTGTCCTCTCCACGGTGAATACAGATGAAAAGTATTAATTTAAGACCTTGTCCATCTCCCGCGATTCCGCACATAGATGACCACTATCTTAAAAGAGCCTATTCTCTTTCTTATTACTCCATTGCTTTTAATATTTATAGAATTTCTCTTTTTTTTGCCTTCCTGATTTTTTCCCTTAAGTGTCCACAAGAGATTTGTTTGATCCCTGATGCCTCTATCCCTGTCATATGCCTCCTTTTTAATGCACCAGAGCCTCAATATCCTTATCTGCTAGGCTCCCTATTCATGCTAGCCTTGCCCTCTATTCTAACAAGAATCTGTTGACCCTGAACTCTCCCACTTTTATAATCCTCGATGTCCCTCTTCAGCTAACAACCTCTCCCAATCAACCATTGCAAGTTCATGTCTATTGCCATCAAAATGAGCTTTGCCCCAATTTAGGACATTAACATAGAGATCAGTTCTATCTTTTTCCAAAACTTTTTTATAGTTAACTGATTGAATTACAGTCATTGACCCAAGTGTTCCCCAATTAGGCCACTTGGCCAACTTTGCTTCTCAAGAGGAAGTTGAGTGTTGCTGCTCTCTCTTAGGGTACCTATATATGCTTGAGAAATCTTTCCGAGACACACATTCTGTCCCATCTAATACCTTGGCACTATGTCTATCCCAGTCAAAATCAGGGAAGTTCAAATTACCTACTATTACAACCCTATTTTTCCTCCAGCTCTCTGTGACATTTCATATTTCCATCTCTAATTCACACTGATTTATAGTATAATCCCATAAAAGTCATCCATTTTTTACTCCTAAATTTCACCCTTGTACCCTCACTGGACACTCCCCCAGGAATATCCCCTCAAAATTCCACCTAATTGTTCTCCCTAATCGTTCTTCCTCCTCGCCTGTGTCTATCTGAATCACGCATGTTGCTTCTGCACTCAGAACATTGAGTTGCCAGTCCTGCTCACCTCTAAACCATGTTTCTGTAATAGGTATAATATCACAATCCCGAGTGCATATCCATGCTCTGAGCTCTTCTGCCTTAACTGTCGGGTATGATTTGATGTTTATCCAGGTATACTCTAGGACAGGCAGCGTTATTTGTTAAATAAATTTCTTGTGTAGTATGTAGATAAACACATTTTATAGTTTTGAACCTGCAATGGAAACTCCACACCGTGGAAGTAGTTTCCTTGCGATGTTATTCAATCTTCATAAGCACAGATTTTTTTCCCGTTTCCAATATTTTTATTTGACTGGCTACAATCATCTCTTTAAATCTTGTGGATGCTTTCCTTCTAAACAGATCTGAAGTCAGATTTCATAAACTAAAAGAAACCCTCAAAACCATTCACCACTACTCTATAAAAGAAAAAGTGTTTAATTTATATACTCATTTTTCATTCTCCTTGAGCCTCGAATGAGAAGCAATTTTACTTTATAGTCATCCCATGCTGATGTATGTTGTTGTTAATTATGTTAGCACTAGTTCCTGCAAATTCTGGAACAATAGTATTCGTTTCTTAGATCAGACGGAATATATGAATATCAACTGATTTTTAAAAAACAGGTTTGACCAAAAATAAAGTTCAATGGTTAATGTAGCAGCAGTTGATCCTATGGTCTTAAATGACTTTGTTGCAGTGCAACAACAAAGCCTATGAAAGTGCAGCCAGTCCAGCTTGAATTGCCATTACCTGCACATGCATAGGAAGCCAGGCATAATCAGTAGAAAGCAGAGCAGGCAGCACAGACTGTGCCTTTCTGACGAACCTTAATGGAATAACCTAGCAGTCCAGAGGGAAAAGCTGAGCTCTCAGTGGTTAGTAAGTACCGTATTCTGCAGCCATGACAAGTATAAAGGAACATGTCTGACTCTTTTTGGACTCTGCTCTCCAATTTCTCTATGCCGGACACAAGCATGCTCCGACGTTCTAAAAGGTACTGTCTTTTATTCTCAATTCTGCTGTAATTCAGTCAAAGCTGCATTCCTGTGTTACAGAAATAATGTAACTGCGATCGTCGTGTGCCTGCATCCCAAAAAAATGTGCAAGTCTTCTTACTGAGAAGATTTGAGCTATATGTGATAAAGGGAACTTTCTTTTTAAATAATGCTCTGGTATTGTTTTGTAGAAAATCCATTGTGAACAAAGCAAACGTCATCTGATGATATTTTTACAGTGAGTGATTTTCAGTTAAAGGAAATTACACGCATGAAATATGTAAGCTTTATTATACCAATCGAAGGGCAATGCAGTGTTCAGTAGCTTGTGTTTTCGAGAATGCTGGGCACCATGCCAGGCTAGTATTGGTGAATTATGAAAGAAAATGAAAGGCTGACCTTTTAAAACTAGGCAGAAGGGTACATGGTGCAGCATTTTTGTATTTAAATATTGTGAAGTGGTCCACTTGTCAATATCCCCATGCCGCATTTAATATCTACTGATCCCATTTTATAAAACAAAAAGACTTTTGCCTCACTTTAGTGACTGCGTTGTCTCTCCATTTTATCTTGCCTTTGATTTCCTGTAAAAATACTGATTTCTTTGCTGGACAGAAAATATACAGTAACTAAAAACTTTCAATGCTTCAGTTATTTTGATACATTGACACCTATCCTGTATTTGTAAATCTTGATTTTTCACTTCACTCTCAATTTGATCCGAATCGTTTTCAGACGTCAGTAATTTACCAAATGCAAACATTGTTTTTGTAAAGAAACATCTAACATATTTGTTTATATGTTATATGTAAGGGATGAAATACGACAGCTCTAATCAAATTATTTTTCCCTGTTCTCATTTTAAATAATGATTCATTTTCTTTCTTTCTATGACACTAGACAATAAACAATAGGTGCAGGAGTAGGCCATTCAGCCCTTCGAGCCAGCATCGCTTCACATGATTCATCACATGATTCAATGTGATCATGGCTGATCATCCACAATCAGTACCCCATTCCTGCCCTCTCCCCATACCCCCTGACTCCGCTATCCTTAAGAGCTCTATCTAACTCTCTCTTGAAAGCATCCAGAGAATTGTCCTCCACTGCCTTCTGAGGCAGAGAATTCCACAGATTCACAACTCTCTGACTGACAAGGAGCTGGTACTGGGAAAATGACACTTTTCCAATTATCAATGATAGACCTGATCACTGGCTGTCATTCCACTTTTCAGTCTATTCCCTGTAAGTCTGCTGTACAAAAATCTATCTTAGCCTTAAATTGTGGATCACATCAACAGTTCTTTTAATGGGAAAATTCCAAAGAAAAGATCCCTTCTAAATTTGGTCCTTTACTGAAAATATGCACCCAAATTCTAGATTCTGTCAACAGGGTAAATAAACATTGTCATCACATTCACCCTGATACATCCCATCAGAGTCTTGTAAGGCTCAATGATTTTCTTCCTTATATCCAGGGTATACCCCAGTTGCTCTGGCTTTCCTAAGAAGATGATCTATATTGTATTTCTGGAATAAACTGGTAGAATAAAAACTTATTCGTCCACCAGGAGTTGAACTTGGTCTCATGGTCAGCCCTAAAGCTGTATAACCTATAAATCAGGTTTGGAAGCTACCGAACCTCTGCCCAAGTTCAGAACTACCATTCCATTTCTCAAAATACAGTGGACTCGGGTGTTGCAAGCTCTTCCCCATATTGAACAGTTTGCAGCTGATATGCTGAATCCACTGGAAGGATAAGCAAACCAAAGCCAATTTCTCTTTCCAGGTCAACATTTTCAGAATTATGACCGTAATTATTTTCAGCCAGCTCCATCAGGCATGCCTCACACCTGCTCCTGAAACAGAAACAATTCTGAGATCTGTTACATGACAGAGGAAAAGATCTAAGCATGTTCATAAAGCCTCCTTGGTAAAATGCAGCATCCCCACTGAATCCTCCCTGGTCCATGACAATTCAAAGTGGAGAATAACCAGAGTTTGAGCATCAGGAGCGCACAGAAATCCAGAGTCAATAACAAAAGGAACATGGCACATTACTACCCATGTGCCCATATCATTAAGTGCCCATTTCATTAGGTGCCAATTGTCCATCTGTGGAAGAATCTGTGGGTCTACATCAGTGACCTTGGGAGCCCACAGAATTGGAGGTTATTGGAAATTGCAGGTTATCCATAATTCTGACAGACTGCCTAAGAAGATGATATAAGGCATTCAGAAGTGAAAGAAATTTTTCATCCTAAACTAGGATTGAAATTGTGGCATTTAAGCACTGAGTAATGAAGAAGGAAATATGCTTTCATTCCAATTTAGAAATGTTCCCTGAACCTTGCCATGCCTCGCTGTGTCTTGCATGTATCAATAATTTCCAGTGTAGATTTTTAAACAAGGCTGGTAAAAAGATAGACTGATGGTCTCAAGAGTTTCTTGTGATTAAAGGCAATTCTGCATTGATGGTGAGAAAAATTTATGTTAGACAAAGCTGTCAAAGTTGAATTTTGAACAATCTACTGTCTCTCTGTTGGAGTTAATGGAAAATTAAACAGCAGGGTTAGTAGTGGTGTATTTCCAAAATTATGTAGTTTGTTGTTTGGAACTTGGCACTGGCAGCTACTTTTTCTTCTTCTAATCTGAACTCATTGTATTTATTTTCCAAAACCATTGTGTTCCAAAGCATTGCACAATGACTGAAATGAAAGTTTCTTTATGCCACGATGAATTTGGGTTTTGTAACCCAATGCTCTAGGTTTGGGAAATTTCGAAAGTTAAAGAAAAGGAACAGCATGGTGGTTTAGGGTAGCAAAATGGGTAATGATAGCCAGAGTCTGTCAGAAAGAGACAGAATGTACAACCATACGTTTACACTAATAGGGGAGGGCCAGGAGAAAGGGAGGCGGATGGGGGTTATGATATGAAATTGGCAAATTTAATGTTCATACTGTTGGTTTGTGAGCTACCCCCAGTGTAATATGAGATGCTGAAACTCCATTTTGTGTGTGCCTCACTCTGGCAAAAGAGGAGGCCAAGGACAGAAAGATTGATTTGGGAATGGAAAGGGGAGTTAAAATAACAACTGGGAGCTCCAGAGTGCAAGTGTCCAGCAAGATACTCACTTCGTCTATGCTTGGTTTTGCCGATGTAAAAGAGGCCACATCGGGAATATTAGATGCAGTAAATGAGTTTGGAAAAGAGGAACACACAAACCTTCTCACCTGGAAAGGCTTGCTGGCATCACTGTAAGGAAGTTCGAGAGAAGGTGTTGGGGACAGGTGTTCTATCTCCTGAGGTTGCAGGGGAAAGTACCCTGGGGAGGGGGTGGATTGGGTGGAAGAGATGAGTGAACCAAGGAGTTGTGGAAGGAGTGGTCTCCACAGAATATGGAAAGGGGTGGGGACAGGAAAATGTGACTGGTGGTGGGATTGTGTTGAAGATGGTAGGAATGTCAGAGAATAATGTGTTGATTGTGGAGGCTGGTGGGATAAAAGATGAGAATCAAGAAAACTGTCCTTGTTCCAATTGGGGGGAAGGGGGAGTGACAGCAAAGCTATTGGACACAGAGGAGACACGGTGAGGGATCCATTCACAACAGCAAAAGGATACCACACTGAAGAAGGAAGACATTTCAGATATCCAAGAGTGGAAAACCTCATCTTGGGCACAGATGCGGGAGAGATTGCGAGTAAGGGACAGCATCTTTGTGAGAGGGTATCGTTGAGGTAGGTGTGGGAGTCAGTGGGCTTGTAGTAGACATCAGTCGGTAGTCTGTCCCCTTTGATGGAGCCAAAGAGATCAGGAGAGAGATGTCAGATTGTCCAAGTGAATTAAAAGATGTGTTGTCTACAGTTCATTGGGGAACTACACTAAAAGGGTTCATAATGAGCAAGTAATTGCTAATATATTAAAAAAAACATAATTTTATAACAAGTATGTATATTTTTAAGGTATAAAAACCTTCAGAGAAAGTGGTCCAGTTATGGTTTTTGAGAGGTTAAAGAAAAGATTAGGTCCAAGGAAAAGTGTTGCCAAAGGAAAAATGTTGCCAAAAAGAGTAGTGAACCAGAGGATTGGTGAAAATGCAAATATATTTTTTATCTGCCTTCATGGAGTAAGACACAGTAAACCTACTGGAAATAATGAAGAATAACATGTCCAGAATGGACATAAAACAGGAAGAAATTAGCACAAAAAAAACATTAACGGGACTAACAGCCATTGATCTATAGGAGCTATGACCTGCACCCATGATTTTGATGGAACTAATTGTAGAGATGCTGGTTATTAAATTCTAAAAAGACTCAAGTTATCCTACTACTTAAGAAAAGAGAGAAAGAGGATACACTAACCAGTTTGCCAGACATCAGTAGTGGGGAAAATGTGAGAAAGCTATTAAGGAAGAGCATCTGGAAAATAATAATAGGACTGGGCAGAGTCAGCATAGATGTATTAAAGGATGTTTGACTAATTTATTGGAGCTCTTTGAGGTTTTAGCTAGCAGAATAGACAAGGGGAAACTAATAAATGTGGTATATTTGGATTCTCAGGAGTCATTTGAAAAATGCAATGCAAGAAATTATTAACAAAATTGAATTCGAGATGGGCTAATAAACTGGCATAGGTTCAGGATTGGTTAAAGGATAGAAAAGAGTAAGTGGATCATTTTTCTTTTCAGAGATTGTGACAAATGGCCAATGGTGATGTCTGGCTAACTGTTCTATGGTTGAGCACTATTCACACAGTGATCTGGATGAGAAAGAATGAATTTGGGATTTAAAGATAATCTATGCATGGGCAAGAATGTGGCAGCTAGAATGGTGGAGCAGACAAGAGGGGGTCAATGACCTTTGCCATCCACTGTAAAAAAAGAAAAGCAGATTCTGTAAAGGAAAATGTACAAAACTTACTGCAGACAACGTTTTGCAAGAAAGAACAAACGGCTTCCAAATAATCCCATTATCTATCAAAGAATAAACACGGGCTCAGTTTTAATTAAGTTAGAAATTGGAGAGCATGAAAAATACATCAAAATGTAAAGGAATAGAACTATGAGGCTATTTTATCATTTCATGCTTATATCCAATGCAATCTGATTTAGAATCAAGACTTCCAAAGTCTTAAATTGTCAATCCACACTTTTAATTTGAGTAGATAAGAACACAAGGTCGTGACCCAATCTTGTCTGCTCCACCATTCAATAAAATATATCTGATCTTTCAACTCATCACCACTTTTCGGCACTAAATCTATATCATTCAATCAAAAAAATCTACGTTGTCCTCAATATATTCAAACATTAAACCTGCAAGCCTCTTGGATAAAAATGATCTAAAGAATGACTATTTGCTAGATGAAGATGTTTCTTCTTATATTAGTCTTAAATGCTGACTTCTTATTCCCTGTTCTAGACACCTAGCGGAAATGTCATTATTACATCAGTCTAGTCAATTCCAGTAAGAATGTTGTACTTTTCATGAGATCCCCTCTCATTGTTCTAAACTCAACAGTTTATAAGTGCTGTCTACTCACTCTTTCCTCATACGACAAACAACCATCCAAAGAACCCATTTGGTGATCCTCTGCTCAGATTCCTTTATCACTTATAGATCCCTCCTTAGGTAGGAAGTCAGATCTGAACACTACCAGATGACCAGGTGGTGTCTCATCAGGATGCTCTGTAATTGCCACAAGATGTCTTTTCTCGTGTACTCAAATCCTCTTGCGTTGAAGATCTTCATAGTCGGTCATTCCAAATGCTTGCTTTCGCTATATGCTTGCTTTGCAGTAAATTGTGTATATGGACCATCTTTAAATCTTTCACAATTTTTGCCAAAAGGCACCTGCATTTTACAAATAAGTATTTGGTGCTTATAAAATGTTTTGTGGTTATTATACAAGTCACACGGCAGAATCTTTACCCATTCTTTCTCTCGTAATGCTGCCTGTCCTGCTGAGTTACTCCACCTTTTTGTGTCTATCCACAAAACTAATTGTCATCTTTGATTTACATTATATTTCTATAGATTTAGCTTTTTCCGTTCAATAAGGAACTGAGGCAGAGAAGAAATACTGTTTGAAATAAAAAATCTTTGAAATACTCTGCAATTCAAGCAGTATCCCTGTAGAGGAAGATAGTTAATATTTCAGCTGGATGTTCTTTCAATATCACCTAATTTCTGATCCTCCCCTGCAGTTGACAAAGATTAATATAGCAACATATTGATATAAATCAACCTAAAAGGTCTCTAAGGCCGAGTTGTCAAAAATCTTGAAATGAGAAAACTGTATCTCATCAGCTTATAGTGATAATCTCTGAAAATCAAACAGATATATCAAAATCCAACACTGTTATAGAGAGACATCACAGTTTGTATTCCCATTCTCCCATTCGCCATTGGGAGAGGTTAGACAGGCTTGTATTGTTTTCTCTCGAATGCTGGAGTTAGCGGTTAGACCTGATAGATGTATGTAAAACGATGAGAGGCATCAATAGGGGAGACAATGAGAATTTTTTTCCTCAGGATAGAAAAATCAAATACCAGAGGGCATAGTTTTAAGGTGAGAGGTGCAAAGCTTATAGGAGAAGATGTACGGGGTACGTTTTTTACCCAGAGGGTGACAAATGCCTGGAACGTACTGCCGAGGATGGTGGTTGAGGGTGATGTAATAGTGGTATTTAAGGGACTTTTGTATAGGTATATGGATACGCAGGGATGTGGATTATGTGCAGGCAGATAAGATTTGGTCTTAGCATCATGGCCTATTCCTGTGTTGAACTGTTCTATAGCATCATGGCCTATTCCTGTGTTGAACTGTTCTATGTCTGTTATCTGTGATAAAAGTACTGGTATATGCTAGTTTCGGATAAAAGAAATCAACTACAAACCAGTAATATTTTTGATTACTGCACAGTTATTAGAATCCAGAGGACAAATTTAAGAAAAGCTCTCAAACCCTTTGTATAAAAGCTTCAAAAATACTTGTTTGCGGAATTCTTCATAGCCAGCTTTGAGTCCACTTCTGCAAGCAATATCCATACTTAATCTTGTTGGAATGTAATCTGATCTATTTTTTTTGTTTCCGTTCTGGTTTTTCTGAGAATTAACCAGAAGTAGATTCTTACACACCTGTGGAAATGCTACCGTTTTACCATCCCTATTTCTAATTATCCAGGTATTTTAAAGGATTCTGTGAACTTCAGAGATACAGTGCGGAAATGGGCCCTTCGGCGCACCGTTCACCTGTACACTAAAGCAATCCTACACACTAGGGACAATTTTATAATGTTACTGAAGCCAATTAACCTACAAACCTGCATGTCTTTCGTGTATGGGAGGAAACCAGAGAAAACCCAAGCAGTCACAGGGAGAATCTACAAACTCTGTACAGATTCTTATTGACTTCACTTTTAGTCTCTGTTGATTTGTTTGATATTTATTTTAGGGTACTAGTAATCATGCAAAGGATTGACGCTGATGCACTTTATATCCTTCCTTAAGTCTGAGGGGACAGGAAAAAATGTGCATAATAGGAGCATCCTGATCAATATCCTTTTAAATGCTGTCTGACCTACCGAGCAATTCTAACACTTTGTTTCTTGCCTCAGGTTAATAATGGACATTAATTTATTTTCTGGAAACAGATCAGTGGAGCTTACTTAAGTACTGCTATTGTAAATTGAAAATCAGAATTTACATTTAACAGCACTATTTTAATGACAGTTGGCATTTCAGTAGTTTGGCAAGTCTAGTAGGATGTATTGAATTATACAATTTTGGCAGTTATTGTTTATAAAAGCAATGAATCGATTGTAAAAGACAAATGTAGTAGGTGTAGTTTATGTTAATTCACAAAATGCTGGAGTAACTCAGCAGGTGGGGCAGCATCTCGGGAGAGAAGGAATGGGTGACGTTTCGGGTCGAGACCCTTCTTCAGACCCTGAAGAAGTCTGAAGAAGGGTCTCGACCCGAAATGTCACCCATTCCTTCTCTCCCGAGATGCTGCCCGACCTGCTGAGTTACTCCAGCATTTTGTGAATAAATCGATTTGTACCAGCATCTGCAGTTATTTTCTTATATAGTTTATGTTAATGTTCTGCAGTATTTGTTAAAATCACTTCTAGGATATACACAAATTGCAGGTTTTAGGTTTTTACCCCCACGCACAAATAATAAAGTAAAGTTGATGGTGATCAAGTGATGACGATAACCCACTAAAATTTTAAGAATTGAAGTTAATTATGGACAATGTCTCATAGGATTTAATTACAAAATGATAATTACTAGATACATGACGAGAAATGATGTTTTTGGCAACTTGATTCCATCTTCCAGAATAGCAATATTAACATATATGTAGCACATCATTTATTTAATTATTTAGGATATGAGTAATCATGAAGGGATTGCATCCAATGACAGAGATCATTCTGACAGTCATCTGTCTAAAGTAATACCTCCTGACGTTCGATTCAGTAAACCCATGATCCTTGTACTTCCCTTTTTGTATACCTTAAAAGTTCAAGGTTTTCTTTTTCTATTTTGTTGAAGTGTCGTACATGTCTCAGTATGTTACACTATATTATGATTCTGAACATCCATAATGTAGAAAATTGCATTAGTATTGCTACTAGAATATGCATAAATTAGAAAATTATTATTCTTAACCGAGAGATGATGATCATTGTTCTTTAGTGTTTGCTGTTATGCCATCATGAATTGAGTTGAACTCGTGAGGGCTCATTCAGACATCATTTTATAGCAGGCTTTGAAAGGCCCTGCAATGCAGTCTAGACCCTTTGGAAAGTAATCCCTCAGAAAACTTTACAGAGATCATCTGTGGAGGTGACTCATGTTCACTATGCTTCAACATTCTATCAATAGGTCCTTTCCAGTAACAATTTCCCTTGGAAACAAGTTCAAAGCATGTCACAGATTATAAATTCCTGACTCTTTACCACGGTATCTGTTGGCCTTCCATTGATTTATACCAGTGATAATGTTACTTTAAAACAGATGATAAATTATGCAGAAACTGTATCTGCTAATTAAAAAGCAATGATGCAATTTATCAGGAAAGACAGCTATACCTTTTAAAATTGATTTAGATATTATTAAGTGATTATCATTTTTAAAAAACAACTATATTATTCTTGGTTATTGATTGTAGTTGTCTAATCATTTAGATTGTGTGTTTCTTAAACACATGAACAATGTTTTACTTTTCTTGGCTGGTCTTTTTGTAGAATATTAACCAACTCCAGCATTTCAGATGTCAGACAATCCTAATTAAAGCAATCCCCACGGAATAGCCACCCTCCGTATTTACCATCTTCTTTTCGTCCCCAGAATTGTCTTCAGGGTTGAGCCTCCTTCATGACAATTCCCTCGATGCAAGAGCTCTGGGGAAAAAAAAGCACCTGTTGTTTATGTTTTGCATTTGCAATATCTCTTTCCACTTCTGTATTGGCATGCTAACATAGAATTCTTCTGTCATTTCTGTGTTTGTTGTATGTGGATGCCTCTTCGAAACAGCATAGATATGGCTGAGATGATTTAAATTATGGCTTAACCTGTTTCTGGATTGATGGATTTCCCCCGCATTCCCTTTTCTAATCTCACCATTTTGGCTTGAGCATTATGTTACAAGCTTATAAAATGCTATTTCCACTATTTCCATTGCCCTGAAATGGAGGGACTATGTATAAACACTGCTGTAATTTTTACATGATGAAACCAAAATGTATAAAAATGACCTTTATTAAAATCTGACAATGTGCACTTTCACCACGTGATTTTTTTCTATTACAAATCTCAAATTGTGGAGTATAGAGGCAAATATATAAATGATGTGTCTTTGTCCCAAACATTATGGAGGGCACTGTATTTATTCAGGCTTTTAGAAGCTATTACTGATTCTTATTTTATCACTGCTACTTTTTTATACGTCTGTACATGCCACGACATAAAGAGATTCCAATAAACATTCTCTTGTTACTTTGGCAGCCATCCTAAATTGGTACAGTAAATTTTCCTCACAGTGTTGCTCAGACGCTCTCTAGTTCAGTGGAAGAGGTGTGTTGCCCTTAGAACATTTCCCACTCTATTGCTGGCAACGTTTCAAAAACGTGGTTGCTGTCTTTGTTAGTGATCCACTGAGAGTGCAAATTGTCTTTACCTAATCATCTTATTTTAACAATTCATCTCTATCCTCCCTCCTCAGAGCTACTATTATCTAATGAAAAGAGCTTTAACTTTTCTAATCTCTTACAACAGTTCAACAACAGCAACAACAGAGCTTTATTTGTCATTCGGTACCAAGGTACCGAACGAAATTACATAGCAGTCATACACAAAAAAGAACACAAGACACATGACCCCAACACAAACGTCCATCACAGTGACTCCAAATACCCCCTCACTGTGATGGAGGCAACAAAACTTCCACTCTCTTCCCCACGCCCACGGACAGACAGCTCGTCCCCGACCGACCCGCACAGTCCCCGCGGCCGAGCCGTGCGCAGCTAAGTCCCGCGGCCGAGCCGCGCCGTGCGATGCTAGGCCCCGCGGCCGAGCCGCACCGGGCACCGCTAAGTCCAGCGGCCGAGCCGCACCAGCGATGTTAGGCCCCGTGGCCGCGCCGCGCCGTGCGATGTTAGGCCCCGCGGCCGAGCCGCACGGGCACTGTTAAGTCCAGCGGCCGAGCCGCACCAGCGATGTTAGGCCCCGCGGCCAAGCCGCACCGGGCACTGTTAAGTCCAGCGGCCGAGCCGCACCAGCGATGTTAGGCCCCGCGGCCGAGCCACGCCGCGCCGCGCGATGTTAAGTCCAGCGGCCGAGCCGCACCGGGCGATGGAAGGCCCCGCGGCCAAGCCGCACCGGGCGATGTTAAGTACAGCGGCCGAGCCGCACCAGCGATGAAAAGTCCCGCGGCCGAGCCGCGCCGGGCGATGTAAAGTCCCGCGGCCGAGCCGCACCGGGCGATGTTAGGCCCCGCGACCGAGCCGCGCCAGGCGATGTTGCGCCCCGCGGCCAAGCCGCACCGGGCACTGTTAAGTCCAGCGGCTGAGCCGCACCGGACGATGTTAAGTCCAGCGGCCGAGCCGCACCGGGCGATGGAAGGTCCCGCGGCCGAGCCGCACCCCGCGCCGTGAGGAACAGACCTATAAGAGAAAGGTTTCCCCCACCCCACCCCACACCCCCCCCACCCACACCACCACCCCCCACACATACACAACCAAAAAAAAACCATCCCAACACCGACACACAACAACAACAAAAAAGGAAAAAAGACGAACAGACTGCTAGCGAGCCGCAGCCGTTAGGCGCCGCCACTTCCAAGATTACTGAATTATTTTCAGAAATCTATCACTGTCTTGACATTGTTTGTAAAATAAGCGTTCCCATTTGAACATAATATTGAAAACTGGCTTATCCAATGATATGTGTAGCGTCAGTATGATCTCTTTTTGTATTCTATGCAACAAACTGCAATAAACCTGGAAAACCATGTGCTTTTGTGCAGTATCGACCTAAAATCAATTGTAATAAGAGCTTCTGCTAATCTATGAGCTGCACTAGATTTTCTTAAGCTCAATTGTTATTTCCTTTCCCGGTGCCGGTAATGAGGTAATGGTGTTGTTTTATTATTGTCACAGATCTCGGCATATGTGTTTTTTTATTGTGGATGTGTGTTATAGCAAGGGCAGAGGAACCACAGTATTTAAAGTTCAAATAGTTTTGTTTTATTTATTTATTAGCATTCTATCTTGAAGTTATAGTGATGAATTATTTGTGTGAAGCTTGCATGTATAAACTTTCTGGTGCGCCATCTGATGGCTTGGAGAAGTGATTAATCTGAAGCAATTATCAATTCTAGTCAAGCCACCTCACTTCCAAAGTGGGAGTTGGGAACTTACAGTTGACAACCAAACAAGTTATTGTCTCTACATGAAAGAGACTAATGGTCTTTGAAAGGAGAAATCTTCAGAACTTTCAAATGATGATAAACATACTAATGAACAACGTCAAAGGAGAAATTATACATAAAGCATCAAAAGGCATTTATTTGGCTTTGTTGTGGGCATGTATTCACCCAACAAGAATTGCAGCATTCAATTGACTTCAGCTAACTAAACATTGCAACTGTTTTCCAAATAATGGAGACTTTGTGCTTTTTGGTAATTCTCTTACCCAAGCGACCTATAAATTGGCACTGAGATGCAATCCAGTGGTCTCAACCTAAAAAATGATGCAAAGTATTTAAAGGATGTGTAGGAAAATAACTGCAGATGCTGGTTCAAATCGAAGGTAGACACAAAATGCTGGAGTAACTCAGCGGGTCAGGCAGCATCTCAGGAGAGAAGGAATGGGTGACATTTCGGGTCGAGACCCTTCTTCACCATTTTGTGTCTACCATAGTATTTAAAGTGTTAGATCCCTGTTATCTTTCACGTCGATTAGTAAATCCTTGTCAACAGTATCCTTTGGTCTGGGAAGACCTCAGGTTGACACAGATTCAGCACAATTTTCCCCAAAACGACTAGAATTTGCTGTTGAGCTACCAGTTAGCCACAGATGCAGATCAGCTGGTTGCTGATTTCTGTAAATGTGCATTGTATTTGGACATCAGGACATCTGATATCCCATTCTGTCACTGGACATGATGCTGAGAGCAGGGTAGAACACGTGTGCTAAGTTAAAGGGTTTGAAAGCTATCAGTGGCTGAAGTATGTTGTGGTATCCGTTCATTTGAATGGCCTTGCTGATCTTGATTGAAAAAGGATTTGCTTTTTCTTTATTTGTTTAATCCCTTCAATTCAATTAACAAAGGGCCGTCAGGATGATATCAGCGAGAAAGGAGGAAAGGGGGTCAAAGATCCACTGACTGATGTCTAGTTGCTGCTTGTATCATATAATCTACAGCACTTTTGTATGACAGCCTAGCTAGCGCCTTGTTTGCGGCTGCAGAAAGTGAGTGCAGCTGCAGGAATTGTTCAGATGGCAGACCAGATTTTGTTCCATTGTCGTCTTATTTAATGGAATTTCTGAAAATTTAAATTGAATAGTTTGAAGTTCTCGTTGTTTATATTTTCATTCTTCTACAAATCGGCACATGCCTATTCAGAATTACTGCATCACATACCCTGTCTTTGGTAAGCAAATCTGTTTATTTTTGTTTTATACTTGTGAAATTCAAATATTGATAAAACACATGACCAGTTTATATGATTTCATCACAATGGAAATCGGCTAAGGTCTCCATATTTTCATGTGCTTTTGTTGACAGAACAGTGATTGCATGTTTAAGATGTTCTTGTAGTCTCCCCTTTTGTCTGGATCCCCCCAAAATGATGGGTAACCCAGTTATACTGAAATCAGAAAATCATTGCATCGAGAGGCTTATGAATCATTGGAATTCCTTGCCCAAGCGTGCTGTGAAAACTCAGTCATTGAGTAAAATTAGGACGGATATATTAAGTGAGGGATATTGGGTTTGGAAAGGGATGTACCACAGCCAAAAGATCAGCTATATTCTTATTGATAGCAGAGCAACTGCAAAGTGTGGAATGGCCAACTTGCACTTCTGTTTCTCAAGCCTAACTCACAAAACGGCAATTGCAAGAGCAAAGACTAACATTTACTATCAATTCCAGTGGGGAAAATGGCTGGATCAGTGGATCATTTTCCTGATCACCAAGCAAGCCTTCTCCTGACTGTCTGCTCATTGATGAGCCTGGTCCCTTACCATGCTGCTGGGAGGTGGAATCTTTACATTGGTGGATAGGCCCTGATGTACAGTGATCCAGCTTTGGTATTAAGATTTCTCGGTACTGCTGGCAGGTTGTATGGTGAGAGGCCTCCAGTCAAGTGTAACCCTATTCTTTCCCAGGGTCTAACATCTGTATTAATTTCTCCTCTGCTTCTCCACCACCTTTACTTCTTGTAATCTCTTAATTACATATTTTTCTGTGCAAAAGCTGCCTTACTCTCTCCTTATGTACTACTTTTGATGAGACTCCTGCAAAACATTTTGGAAGATTTTTCCACACTAAGAGCACTGTATTAACACCTGATGCTGTTTATAAAGTTGCTTAGCAGATTTTGAAACACACTTGGATATTTAATTCTTGGGAAACTAACTTCAGCCTTATAATTAATTGCACTGCACAGTGTACCAGATATTATTCATATTTTAAGACAAGGAGAATGGAATAAAACTCTTCGAATTTACTGAGTAAAAATGGTAGGCTTGGAAAAAGATACAAGAAAAATGGCTTCTTTGTGCTTCATGATTTCTTGAACATTTGCTTTATTATGTTTCAGTTGCCGTACAAATAACCGGAAGAGCCTAATTGTGACTTCGAGCACCTCGCCAACGCTGCCGCGTCCGCATTCACCGCTGCCAGGGCACACAGGTAAGGAGTAATCATTTAAAAACCTACTGGACTTTGTTTTTGTAGCATCTACCGAGCAAGTCTAAATGCAATAGTCTCCACCACCAACATTTGGTGACTGCAATGTATCCTGTCTATCAGCCTCAGGCTTCTTCAGGAGAACTTGCCAAATCCATGACCTCCAACACCTCAAAGGGAAAGGCAGAAATAGCTTGAGTATACCAATACTCCAGCACATCTTCCTGACTTAGAAGTATATCACTATTCCTTCTTAGCCTTTGAGTCAATGTAGAATCAACTCTCCAAAATGGCAAAAGAGGATCATATTGAATGACCATCATCAGTGTCTCAGGCCAGTTGGCTGTAAAAAAAACAAATGCAAGCAATGTCCAGTTCTCCAGAATACATAAATAAATTAGGTGCAGCATTCCACTTAGACCAAGGTTGGGAATTTTGACCTAAATTAGTCAGGCACATCGCATCTTAAGATTATTAACAAACATATAAGATTATTAAGGGGTTGGACACGTTAGAGGCAGGAAACATGTTCCCAATGTTGGGGGAGTCCAGAACCAGGGGCCACAGTTTAAGAATAAGGGGCAGGCCATTGATGAGGAAAAACTTTTTCAGTCAGAGAGTTGTAAATCTGTGGAATTCTCTGCCTCAGAAGGCAGTAGAGGCCAATTCTCTGAATGCATTCAAGAGAGAGCTACATAGAGCTCTTAAGGATAGTGGTCAGTGGGTATGGGGAGAAGGCAGGAACGGGGTACATTGAGAATGATCAGCCATGATCACATTGAATGGTGGTGCTGGCTCGAAGGGCCGAATGGCTTACTCCTGCACCTATTGTCTATCTTAGTGCATCCTTCTGATTTTGTCCAACTGTTGCAGTCGTCATTATGTCACCTTCAGGGTGATAGCAAAATGTGCTGCTGCAGCATTCCATCTGTGATGGAATTCTTTGGATACAGAAGAAACCTTTCGGAGATGCTGAGAATTGGCTGGACTTCTTTCCTAACAGCCTGCAACAATTCTAATTAGTTAAGCTGATCACAATGAGCATTCTCCTCTTGATATTGTGCTTATGTTTCTTGGTGTTAGAACACAACTGCTCATTTTTTTTCCGATAGAAAATAAGCCAATTTCTGCTTTGTGTTAGTTGTAGAGAGTAATATGGCAAATATTACTTGCAATTGAACAATTGGAGAATCAAGAAAAAACCCTTCCAATTAACTGAGCACAGATGGTGGCTGTTTTTAATTTTATGCATTAACTTAACAGATAACCAACACGGGCATTGCATTCATCTGGAACTGGGTCTCTAAATCATATCATGTTCAATATAAGATCCACCACTTGCATAATGATGCTTGCCTATACTAAATTCAGCCTTTCTATCGGTGAAAGGCTCAAACATTCCTCTTTCACCTCTAGACTCATCAGAATGTTATTTTGGCTTTTCTCATCACCCGTGTCTGTAAATTTCAGCTCATCCAAGCTGTCGTTTTAAAATGTATTTATTTTTGTGAGGGGATGTGTATGTCATTGGCTCAGTATCGCATTCCCATGGGCAGATAAGGATAGGGAATAAATGTTGGTATTGTCACTGATGCCCATATCCTAACAAATGAAGAAATAGATAATAAATTATTGTGTTACATAAGATAAACCTGTGTTGGACACATTCGCAAGCACTTTGTGAAATGTAACCACTTTAGGATTTCACTGTTATTATAGCATTGAGTCAAACAGCATGGAAACAGGCCCTTCGGCCCAACCCATGCCATCCAAGATGCTCCATCAACACTAGTCCCATCTGCCTGTGTTTGACCCATATCCATCTAAACCTTTCCTATCTGTGTACTTGTACAAATGTCTTTTAAATGTTGTTATAGTACCTGCCATAAATATCCTCTGGCAGCTTGTTCCATATACAAGTCAAGTCAAGTCAAGTCAAATTTATTTGTCACATACACATACTCGATGTGCAGTGAAATGAAAGTGGCAATGCCTGCGGGATGTGCACAAAAAGAATTACAGTTACAGCATATAAATAAAGTTAATAAGTTACTAAACATAGCACAAAAAGTGTCGACAAAAATTTAGTCTCTGGGGTTATAAAAGTTGACAGTCCTGATGGCCTGTGGGAAGAAGCTCCGTCTCATCCTCTCCGTTTTCACAGCGTGACAGCGGAGGCGTTTGCCTGATCGTAGCATCTGGAACAGTCCGTTACTGGGGTGGCAGGGGTCCCTCATGATCTTGCTTGCTCTGGATCTGCACCTCCTGATGTATAGGTCCTGATGTATACCCACCTCGCTATGTGAAAAAGATGCCCCTCCAGCTCCTATTAAATCTTTCCCCTCTCACCTTAAACCAATGCCCCTGGTTCTTGAATCCCCATCTCTGGGTAAAAGATTCTGTACTTTTACCTTGGATATTCCTCTCATGATCTTATACACCTCTGTAGGATCGCTCCTTATCCTCATGCGCTCCACGAACTAAAGTCGTAACCTACCCAATCTATCCCAAGAGTTTAGGTCCTCAAACTCAACAAAAGCAGTCAGTGATCCAATATAATCTCAATAGCTACAATGACGAAGCTGCTGCAAGTAAGAATTTCATTGTTCCATCGTTAGTCCATATAACAATTAAACACTCTTGATTCTTTACTTGACTGTACTTCAATACTTTGAGTCTGACAAATGGTTCCATTGAATTACATGTTTACAGTGGAAGTGCACTGTAGTTGACAATACACCTTTGAATGTTCAAACACTTTTTCTGGGATAAACTAATTCACATGGATTGTTTAAAGGCATCTGAGGACAGAGAACCAAGATAACCGAAATTAGTATTGTGAGGGCTGACTCTGAATCTACAAATATTCAAATTATTGATAAATCTGCAAATTATAAGTGAATCTTGCTCCTAAGAAAAGATTTCCAGTATTTATATCAAGACATGACATTAAAGAGGACATAATATTGAGCCTTCATGCCATCTATGGACCCTTCAGAATTCATTCAGATTTTAGGTGAATAATATTGCCTTACACCATTTAATATTATTCATTCTGCGCAAGTAACATTGAGACACTGTCTTAATTACGTTATGGAATATAAAGCCACATGAATAAATTGAGCTGATGGCTATCTGCCCACATACATTTCCGTTTTCTCATGGTGAATAATTTTTAACATCTTCCTTTTGAATATTCAATTTGTATAAGTATAACTATGAAATGAGTCTGCTCCCTGCCAAGTGACTGGCAGATAAAATATAAGCCTTCGTTATACTGCACACTGTGCATCTCATTGCTTAGCACATGGATGACCTTTAATTAAAGATCTGTTTTGACATGCCCTTATCCCCAATAACCATCTATACATTCTTTCTCTTCAAAGCTTAAGCATAGCTGAGCATTGGTGTTGGCTACTTGATCATGTGTACCAGAATACAGTGAAAAGGTTTGTTTGCATGCTATCCAGTCAAATCATGCTACATACAAGTACAATCAAGCTGTGCACAAGTACGACAGGTAGTGCAAAGAGAAAACTAGCAGAATACATAATGTAATTTCACAGCGTTACAGCGAAAAAGTGCAATGATCTGCAATGAAGTTGGTTGGAAGATGGAAACTACTCCCTAACTTATGGGAAGACTGTTCAGTTGTCTGGTAACAGCAGGGAAGGAGTAGTTCCTGAATCTGGTGGTATGTGCTTTTATGTTTTTGCATCTTCTGCCCATGAGCGAGGGGCGAATGACTGGGATGAAAAAGGTCCTTGATTATGTTGGCTGCTTTTCTGAACCAGTATGAAGTACGGATGAAGTCAATGGTGGAGAGGCTGGCCTGTGTGATGTACTGGGCGATATCCACAACTCTGCAATTTCATGTGGTGTTGAGTTGTTGCCAAACCAAGCTGTGATACATCCCAGAAGATGCTTTCTACAGTGTATCTGTAGAAGTTGGTAAGTGTCGTTGGACACTTAGCCGAACTTCCTTAGTCTTCTTAAGCTCCTTAGAGCTGTTGGTGTGCTTTCTTGGATGTTGCTTCAATGTGGTTGGTCCAGAACAAATTGCTGGTGATATTAATGCCAAGGAATTTGAAGCTCTCGACCATCTTCACTTTGGTGCCATTGATGCTGATTGGGGTACATAGAAACATAGACATAGTACGTACTCCATGCTTTTGGAAGACCATAACTAGCTCCTTCATCTTGCTGACACTGAGGGAGAGGTTGTATCTTGACACCCTGTAACTACGTTCCAGCACTTCGTCTCGTCATTGATAACGATCCGGCCCATTGCAGTGGTGTCATCTGCAAACTTGTAAATTGAGTTGGAGCAAAATTTGATCGCCTGGTTGTGAGTTTATAGGGGGTCTAGTAAGGGGCTGAGAACGCAACCTTGTGGGGCATCACTGTTGAGAATTATTGTGGAGGATGTTTCGTCACCTATCCTCAGTGATTGTAGTCTATAGATCAATGAAGTCAAGGATCTGGTGGCAGAGTGAGGTGATGAAAGTGGAGCCCTACTTAATGAAGAGGAGTCTGTCACAGGTCAGATTCTTGCTGCAGATTCTCAGGAGCTGCTTGTCAAGGAATCTTGTTTTTTAAGTTGAGAAAGAAAAACGGACCTCAGAGCATCCCAAAGTGCTTTTATGCAATGTGAGACAGGAGAGCTGAATAAAGCAATCAATGACTTGTCTCAGTGATGCTGATTGAGAGATAAAAATTGACTAGGATGCCATGGCTAACTTCCCTGTTGCACTTCCAAATCATGCCACTGTTTATTTCAACCAGAAAGCAGACCAAGCCGCGATTTAATCTTCTATTGAAAATATGGCACCTTCACCAGTGGACACTCCCAGAAATGTTGACTTAAATTTTTTGATTAAGTCTCATGTGGAGCTAACATCCATGGCTCATAGGTTAGAGTGCTACCCAATCAGCTCTGGAGAATCTATAAATATAAAATCACTATTATTCACATTCAATTGATAACTTTGAATGGATTTATAACAATTAGTGCATAACGAAGGGTTTGCTTTAAATATTACTCATTTTATTCCCCTCTACTTGACTGTTTTTAAACACTCTGTCCCTCCCCTGTTACCAGTCACCCTTGAGCAATCGCTCAGGATTTAGAGCAGTGAGTTGCAACCTGCTACTTGACCTGTATTTCCGATGAGCATATTGTGTAAGTTCAAGTGCTCTAGAGTTACTGCAATTAAAACTCTTCATTTGCCATGCCATGGAGTGTTATAAAGTGCTCACTTTCAGCATTGTTTATGCTGTGACAAAATGCCTACTCTCAGATTTTCTTTAACAACAATTACAACTTGTGTGTATACAGTGATTAACTATTGCAAAAATATTTCAAATTTATTGTACAAATGTCTGAGTCTGACCTATTAGGCAAAAGCTTGATCCTAGAATTCGTTTTTAAGAAAATAAAGGTAGAGCGTTTAACAATGGTTGAAGAGTTGAAGAAGTTACAGAGATATTTAGGGGATAGAGATCAGTAAGGGGTTTGAAAACCGGGGTGACTATTTTATAATTGAGGTTTTGATGAAGTGGCAGTCAATGTCAGCATTGCACACTGGTGGTGATGGATGAACAGGACTTGATTAGAGATGGAATTTCACATGACCTCATTTACCAGGTAGAAAAAAAAGAGATAAACCAGCTATATATATAGTCGACAATTCTTGAGCTAGCAAACGGATGGTTGAATGTCTCAGTAACAGATTAACGGAGGTTGGGTCAAAGTGCAGCACTGCCTTTCCTCAATTATTCTACGTGCTAATCTCATGAAACAGATTATTTGTACATTTCAGTTACCTTTTATTTGTAGAGCTTTATTAATGGATGTTAATTAAAGTTGGAAACAAATTAAATCAGTTTTGAGATTAAACAACAGCTCCAGAGATACACGACAGATTTGAATGTCCAGATATATTATTTTGGTTTCCAAAAACTTAATTTGCCACAAAAATTTTGAAAGGCTCTGGTCCCAAAGGTTTAAAATAAGCATAAATTTAAAAAATGGTGGTGATTAAGATTTGATCATTTTTGCAATTTGGAATTGCAGTCAATCACTTTGTTCTGAAGCACCTGTATTGGGAATTCTAGCATTGAGCTGATTGTCCATTGTTCAATACCCGAAGAATAGAATTGTAAGTGGCTCTTGCGTGGGTAGAACCGATTTGTTGTTGATAACGGAATACAAGTGCAAATTCAAAGCTGAATTTGATATAGGATCTTAAAGAATTTTCTGGATTATGAAGTTTAACCGTTAAAGGTCTAGTTATTGTATATGATATAGCCTCCCTCCATTGCAGCTCAGTATTTCAGTGGGAAAATTAAGAATTAATAGGCCCTGTAGCTAACAGTGATGTTCTCATAGTGATAAAACAATTTAAAGGTCAGTATTGGAATGTTGTGCTTAATCAACTGGAAGATATCAGAGATGCATAAGATAATCCTTTCACATCGAGCCAAGAAGGCCACGCATTCTACAGTTTGATCTAGCAAGAACTAGCGCAGATTTAACTAAACTTCAACTCCTAACAAAGCTGAGAAGAACACTTAGTACTTGACCACTCTTCTCACTGCCATGGACATTCATATCGAAAAAATATTTTATCAAGAATATGAGCCATGCTTATAGAATACCCGTCCTTTAGGATGAACTTCATATTTGTTCCAATTAACTCTGATTCATGTGGATACATTTCTGGCTTCTCTTTTAGGTTACTCAAAGGTAAAATCTTATATTTTTGCAATAAAATATTAATAAGGGTAAAATCTTATATTTTTGCAAAAAATATTAAAAACCTAGCTCTGAGGATTTAAGGAAGGATAAAATGATACAATTGTTAACAGTATTACATTTAGAGGCTGAAACCACGAAATTAGTATTGTGACAAGCAGAGGGACTGCACAGAAACCAAGGGTTGAATGGTTTTCTTTTGTGCTTTAAACCATGGCTCCAAACTTCCGTAAGAATTGAAGGAATCCAGATCATAATAGCAAACTCTTAAAATTAGGACAAGGTTGTTCAGGAGTCAAATGACAAACCAATTTTTCACCAGAAATATTGAGGGAACCTTTAATTACACTTCCCTGGACTGGAGTTAATTCCCTTCCCTGGACTGGAGTTTACAAGATAGAAGAATACATTTTTATTCAGAATATCAGGGTATATGGAGGAAGGTGGATGCATAGAATTAATATACATACAGATAAACTGTTTTCTAAATGAGTGATGGAACAAATTTGACAATCTTTTTCACAGTCAGAACCTTTTTCCCAGGGTGGAAATGTCAAAGAGAGCATTTCTTTAAGATGAAAGGGGAAAAGTTTAAAGAGGATGTGCGGGGCAGGTTTTCTTTACATAGATGGTGGTGGATGGCTGGAATGTACTGCTGGGGGTGATGATGGAAGCACATACGATAGTGGTATTTAAGAGGCTTTTAGATGGGCATCTGGATGTGAAGGAATGGAGGGATATGAATCGTGGTGGAAGATGAGATTATTTTAGTTTGGCATCGTGTTCGGTAGAGGCATTGTGGGCCGAAGGGCTTCTTCCTCTCCTGTACTTTTTCGATGTTCTTTAAATTCTGCTAAATAATAATGTTGCCAGTGGTGTTTATTATGCAATGAATTTGAACATGCACCTATGGGTAATTCTTGAGAGGCCAATTAAAATGTTTCAATGTAAACAGGAAAGCGCTAGGGGAAAAAAGTCATGGAGACAAAGTAAAGTGGAATTCTCACTTTAAAATACGGAGGCTATTCATGGAAAAAATTTCAATGGTAATTTTTTGATTGTAGAAAAATTTCTAAGCAAAAATTCATGTCTCCATCAGCAAGCGCAAAATGTATTATATTTAAGCAAAAGAGCAAACTGTTTCTGTGGTCAAAGCATAAGCTTGGAGGTAAAATGTTAAATTATTTGATGATAATTCAAATTGTAATTATTGCATTGTGTTTTGAAATTTGAACGTCCTGGGTGGAAGTGTGCAGTTAGCTAATATTTCATTAGGTGGTGTATCACACAGTGACTTTGCACTTACTATAATTTTATTTTTGCATTAAGACTACCTCAAGAAATGAAAATTATAACCAAGTGCCACGCTTGCATTTCGCTGAAATGCTGTCAAGTTTCATTAGATGACCATTGTCACAAAATAAAATTGGCATTAATGTGCCTTGAAATAATGTTGTTTTTCTTCACAGCAAATTGCTTTGAAATAACATGATTAAACACATTTTCCTGGGGTTGTATTAAGCGAAGGTGCAGACACAGCCAGCATCTGCTTATCACTCTTAATAATGGATGTCGTCTCCTATCATAAGATTATATTTCCATTTGACATAAACTGCCTAGACTGTAGATCATGAATTATAAATGGCCCACAAACTCTGAAGGATTATTGATAACAGAAATAATCCAAACTGAAAAATCAGAATGAATAAAGTTGGGTAATTGCACAGAGCGCAGAAGTTAATAATGTTTCTGGGAGTGCTTGTTAACTCATCAAAACAAAAATCATGACTTTAATATCCATGTTTATTAACTCTCCAAGTAAAGATTCAGCTTTAAGTATTAAGCAACATTTTGCAAACAGATGGAGAGCAAATTAGTCAACTTTGCTTTTTGCCATTTTTTAAGTTGGCACTGTGTATTTTAACACTTGTATTGATTGTGTATCCTTAAATATTTTTTATTTGTCAATTCTTACCAAATCTTTTAAAGTCATGAATTATTATTCTGACTGAGCATCAATTGCCATTTATGGTAACGTATCTTATGTTCCATTGACCCGTTGAGTGGAAAGTAAATTCTCCAACATTCTCTATTTGCATGATATAGTTACAAATGTGTCACTTATCAGTTATTAATTATTCTGAAACAGATCTTCACTATCTACTGTCTCAATACGTTTCATGATATTAAATGTCTTAATTGATTTATAAAACGATATATTTTTTCAAGTGAAGTGTAATACTTTGTGGGAATAACACATCTTCTTTCTACCTTTTAAGTGTTGGCTTTCTATATATGGTCATTGAAATGCATTGATAAGTTCCTGGCAAAATAGAATCTTGAAAGATTTGGAGTTGTGTGGATAATTAAAATCGTTTATACATACATTACAAATGTGTATGAATTTGCTTGGTTGTCTTTTTTCTTTGGATTACTGCCTTTGCTGGAGAAATGAATAACATAAAGCTTAGCCCTGCTAAGGGGTTAGGTGCTCTGAATAGCTTTTATTCATACAATCATTTGTACACCCTGCTTCCTGTAAAGACTCTATCCACTACCCCCGATTCCTTTGTCTACGCCGCATCTATGCAAGATTAGGTGTTCCACACTAGGTCATCAGAGATGTCCTCATTCTTTAGGGAAAAGGGGGGTTCCCCTCTTCCATCGTAGGTGAGGTCCTTACTAAGGTCTCCTCAATATCCCACAGCTCCGCACTTGCTCCCCCCCCCCCCCCCCCCAGTCGTAACAAGGACAGTCCCCCGGTCCTCATCTTCCACCCCATCAGCTGTCGCATACAGCACATAATCCACCAACATTTTTGCCACCTCCAACGGGATCCCACCACTAGCCACATCTTCCCATCTCCACCTCTTTCCGCAGAGACCGCTCCCTGGTCTACTCGTCCTTTCCCACCCAAACCACCCCCTCCCCAGGTACTTTCCCCTGCAACCGCAGGAGATTTAACACCTGTCCCTATACCTCCCCCCTCGACTCCGTCCAAGGACGCTGACAGTCTTTTCATGTGAGGCAGAGTTTCAATTGCACCTCCTCCAACCTCACCTACTGTATCCGCTGTTCCAGGTATCGGCTCCTATATATCGGCGAGACCAAGCACAGGCTCGGCGATCGTTTCGCTGAACACCTCCGCTCAGTCTGCCTAAACCTACCTGATCTCCCGGTTGCTAAACACTTTAACATCCCCTCCCATTCCCACACTGTCCTTTCTGTCCTGGTCCTCCTCCATTGTCAGAGTGAGGCCCAGCACAAATTGGAGGAACAGCACCTCATATTTCGCTTGGGCAGCTTACACCCCAGCGGTATGATTTTTCTAACTTGCTGTCCCTCTCTCTCCACCCCTCCCCTTCCCAGTTCTCCGACGAGTCTTACTGTCTCTGACTACATTTTATCTCTGTTTGCTTTGTTGTTAACCTTCTCACAGCTAACAATTATCTATTCTACATTTTCCTTGAACTCATTCCCTTTGTCCTGTTTTCACACTTTACACTTCCTTATCTATGTACGTTCCTCTCCCCGACATCAGTCTGAAGAAGGGTCTTGACCTGAAACGTCAACCATTCCTTCTCTGCAGAGATGCTGCCTGTCCTGTTGAGTTACCCAGCATTTTGTGTCAATCTTTGGTTTAAACCAGCATCTGCAGTTCCTTCCTATACATTCCAGAATGTTTGTCTAAATTGTTCACAATTTTTTTCTCCTCTCTCCTGAATGACTTGATCATTCTGACATGCATTTCCAATTGCAAGTTTCACATTTTATGCTTTAGTGAATAATCCGCTAATCTCAATATTTCACTGTTGGGAGCATGATACATTTTACTGTAATTCTTCTTAAATAGTTACTTCTTGTTAGCTGCTTCTATTTTTATTGTGAACAGTTCTGATTTTCCATTTCAACTACTGGTTTTCTGTTTCAAATTTACTAGTTCTCCAATTTTTCTTTGTCATTTTTATTTCCAGTACACTTTCCTCTCTCTCCCACTGCTTCCCAAATCTGTAAATATCAGTCACCCTACTTAAGGAATAATGCTATTAATCTGGAAAGAGTGCAGAGAAGATTAATGAGAATGTTTCCAGGATTCAAAGGCCTGTGCTATGGGGAGAGATTACGGATTTTATTCCTTGGAGCACAAAAGAGTGAGGGAGTGACTGTATTAAGTGGTATAAGATCGTGAAGTGAACAGATAGAATGAATGCGCATAGGATTTTTTCACAGATTAGGGGAATCAAGAATGGGGGCAAGGGTTAAGGTGAGAGGGGCAAGATCTAATAGGAACCTGAAGGGCAACCTTTCCCCCAGGGAGTAGTGGGTAAATGAAATGAGCTGCCAGGTGAAATAGCTGAGATACAGGAACAACATTTAAAACTCATTTGGGCAGGTACATGCAGGAAAGGTTTAGAGAGATATATGGGCTAAACACAAGCAAATGGGATCACTAGCTTAGATGGGGCAGCTTGGTTAACATGGATAAGTTGTGCCAAAGTTCCTGTTTCTGTGCTGTTCAACTCATAATTAAAATTTCACACCTCTTTTTCAACCAGAATGAGGACCAAACACATGGAAGTTTTTATCAGGATGTGGTCTAGATTGCAACTTCTGAATAAGTCTCATGCCAGGACCAAGAAAATTTGATTGAACCCATCATATAAATTGATATGGCTGAGAAAATAACATTTTAACTAAACCATAGGCCAATGTCTTGACCACAGATTGAAACTAAAATTGGCACTTTTTCTTGCCATGATCGGGATATTTGGAAGGGCTTTATTGGAAAATGGTGGAGCTGTGTGTGAAAATCGATGCTGAGGAGAATCTGCTTTGTTGCTCTTGAGTTCTTTTGTGTAATGAAACCGGCTGTTTTCCTGTGAGGATATACGTGAGCTATAATCTAGTGTAGCACAGATCTTCTAATAGAACACAATGTTGGTAGCTTATAATTTTTATATGCTATTTAGAGAACACATTCATTTTGTTTCCTTGGTATTTGGCATCTTCTGAAAAAGCACGCAATCTGTTTTCAGATGGGGATGTCTGCACTTTCAACAATCATGCCTTTACTGCTTCTATCAGAGTTTGTCATCCTTTAACATGTAAATGTTGACAAATAACAGTTGCAGATGCAATTTGCAAAGGGAAAAAATAGAAGAGTCTTTCCCCTTGCATATAATTCATTCTGCCATTCAGATAGTTCATGGAATCCTGTGATTAGATGTGCCCTTTGGCATTCTTCCTGATTAAAGCACTTAATTTCAGCTAATTTCGTCTGCTCGCTTGCTGTCAGATTTATTCAGCACTATCCACCTTGGCTGTTGAAATTGTGGTGAATTGGTAAGCCTGTCAGGTGTCAATGTGCTGACTATACTATTGTTCTCTTTGGCTGTTTGCTTGATAGTATGAAATTTCTTGTTGAAGAATATCAATTGTACAAGCTTAGAGTAGCATTTAAATACTGAAAAAGGCACTGATATTTGCCAATTTTCTGGAGCACATTCACAGCTGATGAATTTAAAATCAGAATTGAAGGATCCCGCCTGCTTTGTTTTATTATCCAGTATTCCTTACAGAATTCGCTTTGTATTCCCTTGTGGTTTTAGTGGATTGCATTTTCGTATGTCTGGCAGCCCATTGTGAATTGCACCATCTGGTGGCTATGTCAGCAACTCAAAAGATGGTAAAGTGGATAGCTGTCATTGTCCTCTGTTTGGTTTGTACTTCATTCTTGTGAATCAAGTCAGGGATATATAATGTTAGGAATCGTATAAATGCAATTATATTAAAGTTGCATGGTTCACTGCAATAGATTTTTCCTGAATTTGTGCAAATAGTACAGGTACATAGTTCCCTGAAAGTAGTGACAAAAATAGACATGGTGGTGAAGAATGCATTTGGCACGCTTGATTTCAATAGACAATAGACAATAGACAATAGGTGCAGGAGTAGGCCATTCAGCCCTTCGAGCCAGCACCGCCATTCAATGCGATCATGGCTGATCACTCTCAATCAGTACCCCGTTCCTGCCTTCTCCCCATATCCCCTCACTCCGCTATCCTTAAGAGTTCTATCCAGCTCTCTCTTGAAAGCATCCAACGAACTGGCCTCCACTGCCTTCTGAGGAAGAGAATTCCACACCTTCACCACTCTCTGACTGAAAAAGTTCTTCCTCATCTCCGTTCTAAATGGCCTACCCCTTATTCTTAAACTGTGGCCCCTTGTTCTGGACTCCCCCAACATTGGGAACATGTTTCCTGCCTCTAATGTGTCCAATCCCCTAATTATCTTATATGTTTCAATAAGATCCCCCCTCATCCTTCTAAATTCCAGTGTATACAAGCCCAATCGCTCCAGCCTTTCAACATACGACAGTCCCGCCATTCCGGGAATTAACCTAGTGAACCTACGCTGCACGCCCTCCATAGCAAGAATATCCTTCCTCAAATTTGGAGACCAAAACTGCACACAGTACTCCAGGTGCGGTCTCACCAGGGCCCGGTACAACTGTAGAAGGACCTCTTTGCTCCTATACTCAACTCCTCTTGTTACGAAGGCCAACATTCCATTGGCTTTCTTCATCGGTCAAGATGTCATGTTACAACTGTACAAGTTGTTGGTGACATCACATTTTGGGTGTTGTGCATAGTTCTAGTAGCCCAGCTACAGGAAGGATGCCATTAAGTTGGAAAGGGTGCAGAAAAAATTTGCACGATTGATTAGTAGGACTGGCTGTTACAATCCCTGGAGTTTTGAACTACAATTGACTTGCATGGTGTTGTTCTTGGGGATGACCACTCGGTGATGTTGCTACCATTCAGACACATCTTCGGTTGTGTACCTCAACGTCAATGGGTGTTTCGGCCTTTTATCACAAGGCACCCTCAGTCGAGGCAGGCCGACTGCAAAGTGATCAGACCTGGGTGTGTGTCTTATGGTTAGACTCCAGATGGTCACGTGGCAGCTCAGACAGCATCTCTTCTTTTCAGCCACAGCCAGTGACTGCTCCGTTCGGCGGCATTAGCTAGTTCTTTGGTTGCTTTCCTTTGGGCCTGCCCTCTGACTCCTACTTCCCTCAGGAGCCTTGCAGTGGAACTGGCTACAAAGCCCCTGCACCCTACCTCCACTGGACGCACTTTTACATTCCAACCTCGCTCCTCTGCTTCTACTGGATGTTATTGGGTCTGTAGGGCTTGAGTTTTCAGGAGAAGCTGGATAGCCGGAAACCTTTTTCCCTGGAGCATAGGATGTGTTATAGAGGTTTAGAAAAATCATGAAGCGCATAGATAAGCTGAATAGTCATAATCTTTTCCCCGGGGTAAGGTAGACTAAAACTGGAAGGCATAAATTTAAAGTGAGAGAGGGAAGATTTAAAAGGGACTTAAAGGGCAACATTTTCACAGAGATGTTGGTGGGCATATGGAACGTGGGATAGTCTAGGCTTGGTATAAATGAACACGAAGGTTGGTATGGACTTAGTTGGCATATGTATGTGTTGCCAGGCTTTTTGATGCTACAATAATTACGTGGTGCTCCCCTCCCTTCGCCCTTCCAGCCCATTTGCCTTCCAAATCGAGAGGTTGACTCGGTTTTCATGCACATACATTTTTGCCTCGAGTTCCTTTCGTGGAATCTTATTGTATATCTTCTGGTAGTTCTTGTAAAAATATTGACCAACATTCCCTGATCTATCAAATTTAACACCTTCAATAAAAGGTCGTTGAATTAGTGAAATATGACATGTCCTTTTACTTTTATTTGAGCAGGCCCTCAAAATTGAGGATGGGTTGTTTTCACATCAGTTCTATGGGTGCTGAGTTCTCCAATATTGCCAGTGTGGGCCGTGCAGCCTCTGTCACAGATCAGATAGGAAGTGTGAGGCAGTGAACAAGTGGGCTTTTTAGGAACTGGTGCACTACTTCCACTGTTTATTGTGGGCATCCACAGGCTCTTTCCCATCAGTTCCCTGTGACCTGAAAAAGATTATTAATTTTCTCATGACAGATGTTAAATTATGTAGTGCATCATTTGCTATTTTCACTCTATTAGCATTTTTTTCAAGAATAGTGACCATGGCAAGACAGATGGTTACATTGCTATTACCTTTACCAGCTCTGTCATGTTTTACTCTGCATATTTTAATTGTCAACATTGTTGCAAGTTAAAAAAAAGAGCAGTTAGAGTTACTAATTGTACTGAGTCAAGTACATTTATTCTTTGAGGTTGGTGGTTCATTTGAAAGCAAATTATCCAGTGGGCGAAGGTTTTGAGTCCCATAATTGAAAGTCAGCAACTTGTACTTTTTCATTTTATCCCGAAATATAGGGACAGTTTAGAATTCGAATCCCAAATTCAGTGGAAATGGTGGTAATACTTTCTTAACGAGTAGTAGTTCTACTCAATAACCAAAGTCTGTAGTCTCTTTTTTGCTCTGGTTTAATTTCACCCACATGTTTAGACCGTAATGTTGTATCCTTATTGTTTTGATGTGTTTATGCTTTATTCTTATTTGTTAACTGTATGTTTGTGTAGTCATTTATGAGTGGAGCACCAAGGCACATTGCTTGTGCTTGTATATGCACATACTTGGCCAATAAACTTATTAATTCATTCATTAAATAGTTGCACTCTCGTTAAAATGGTTCAATATATATTATAAATTTTCAATATATTACCTAACATACAAAAAAAAACAAATACTTGATTTCATATGTGTCAATAGACAATAGACAATAGGTGCAGGAGTAGGCCATTCGGCCCTTCGCATCATTTGCATCGCAGGAGCGGCAATTGATAAAATGTATCGCAGTTAAGTTGCAAGGGGGTAATCAGGTCAGCCTACTTATTAAAATATTTTAGTCTCTCCATACTCCTTGCTTGCTTTATCTTTTACAAGGGTTAACCAGATTTAAAAAAATTGTGATTATCTTGCTGAATGAATAAATCATAAATTTATTTTGCTTTCCTGTAGGTGTGGCCAGATCAGATTTATGTTGAACATTTTGTATTTCCTAGATATCATTTGTCTATTTTTAATAATATTCACAGGTTTGGAATTTAATTGTTGTCAGTTTTCTGCCTACATTCCTACCCTGATGATTGCGATTGCCTAATTGGAGCGTCATTCCCTAACCAGTGGTATTTTGGTTAAATAGCTGCTAATGGTAAATGAATGGTGACTACATTGTTCATCTGATCGCCATGCTTTAGCACTTCCTGTGGGAAATACTTGACAACTATTTACGAAGCAGCTCCGGTAGATATATCCCTTTCTCATTTAAGGAACAAAGGGCACCAAAGCAAATTGATGGCCTACTTTGCTAATTTAGCTGGGACCAGTTATCCTCACATAGTAGGGAAATGGAGTTCTAAATCACTGTAATCTCATTCATTGATCCTGTGAACCAAGTCACTTGGGAACAGATAAATATTCATATCTAAAGCACATTCTAAAGCTTGTTGAAATTTGAGTATTTTACATATTCTCAATTTGCCAACAGGTAGCAGCCCCCTCGACAGTCCAAGGAATTTTTCTCCCAATGCAGCAGCTCATTTTTCATTCATACCCGCAAGAAGGTAAGATTCATTACCATTAAAAATGAAATAATATGCACAGTGTTCTGGGTGTTGCATGAAATTTGCACAGACTGCATGTGGAATTAGCGAGATGGTTATATAAAGCGATGACATCTTTGGTTTTCATTTCTTTGCAAATTTTACAACTTGCACTTGACAATCAAGTTTTAAAATTTGCAATTAAGGAGCAGATGTATTTAACGTGTGCCTATCATCGTGAGATGATACAACTAATGTACTAAAATTAAAATAGAAATAAGATTTAGAATGCACAATTGTGGTGTAAACCTTGTCTTGTCACCTTTGTCAGGTAATAATATTACAATAATTATAATAATCCAACACTTTGGGGATCTCACATGTGGATGAATAGCATCATGGTATAATACAGTTCACAATTATGGTCAAAATTCATTCTGTGGGAGGTAAGACATATTCTGCAATGAATTTGAAACATAAATGTGAACGATAAACTATAAATGTGAACTTCATCATACCAAAAGACAGGAGATAAGGTATATCTTCAAAAGGATAGCGAAACAGAAATTTATGGACATTCAAACCACTATCTCTAAACCCTGCCAAACATAGAGCTATTTTATCTTAGTCCCATTTCCCAACTGTCAGTGTAACCTTCAGCTTTTCAAGTGCTCAGTCAGGTTCTTTTGAAATATAAATACACTTTTCTACCTCCATCATCCTTTCAGACAGTGACTTGCAAACTCCCACTATTCTTCGGGTGAGTTTTTCCCTTGAGTTATCACTGATCCTTCCATCAATTTACTTAAATCTTTCTTCTCTGATCCGTGACTTCCCGTCCATGGGAAGGTTTATTGAACCAGGCATATTTTTTTGTGGCTCTAATCTGAGCCTCAGCGGAAAATGGAAACATTTAATATGTCAAAGTGCTGTTAAACACATGTGGTCCAACAATCTCAAAATTGTGGGTTCCTCGAGTGTTCCTATAATTTTATCTCTTCATTCTCATACTCTAAGCACTGGTCTTAAACTTAACTTTCTCAAAAATAAAAGCTTGCAGATATTTGAACTCTGAAATAAAAACTGAAAATGCTGAAAATATTTATTAGGTCAGGAAGCAATTGTGGAGGGAGATCAGTTACGAATTTGGAATAATGGTCTTTCATTCCAACTGGGGAAAGTTAGAAATTAAGGAGAAAGAGGAAGGGAGCAGCAGAGAAAATAAATAGGATGGTATGTGATTTAATGGCAGACAGGAGACTGAACCATTGTCGCAGAGCCAACAGTCTAGAACAGGTTTTGATGGGTTTGAGACTTGAATGTTATTTGCAGAACATCTTACAAGCATAACTTCAGGTACAGATTTGACAGGGTGCACAGTAAATGCGAATGATTTGAATGCAAAATACAGGCAAATAAATACAAAAATTAGTTTAATCAAAATTAAAGTAAGGCTGGAGTAAGAATAAACGAACAAAATGAGGCATGGTAATTCCAAAAAATTCTTCCAGAAAAAGGTTATTGTCTTCAAAAGTTGGGCTCTTAATTGCTTGAACCTGCTGCAGTAAAAATGATATCGTGACTATTTTTTGCCTTTGCTCCATTTTTTTGCTTTTGATGCATATCCACTAATAGTCTGGCAAATTACAATTCTTTGTGTTGATAGCTCAAATTGTCCAAGCAATCATGGCCTTTAGGGACAAAGATACTCTTGTAGTTGTTAATTCTTTTGATTATCTATTTTTCAATTCTACTCTCCCCTCGTCGCCTCGATACCTGTGGGCAAGAGAAGACAACAATATTTTAATCTTTTTAAGGGACTATTTTGGGTTAATGCATGGTGATCTGGGCAAGCTATGGTAACAAACCCATGAACCATCTCAACTCTGAGAATTTTTTGAATTTGAAGTAGCCACCCTTGTAAGTCTGTCAGAATTAGCATTCGATTCTACTGGCAGGCTACAATAATAAACAAGCAAGGTATTTATTCACAAAATGCTGGAGTAACTCAGCAGGTCAGGCAGCATCTCAGGAGAGAAGGAATGGGCGACGTTTCGGGTCGAGACCCTTCCAGTCTGAAGAAGGGTCTCGACCCTAAACGTCGCCCATTCCTTCTCTCCTGAGATGCTGCCTGACCTGCTGAGTTACTCCAGCATTTTGTGAATAAATACCTTCGATTTGTACCAGCATCTGCAGTTATTTTCTTACACTTATAATAAGCAAGCAGACCTTGCTGCTGACTTTTCCACCGTGTGTACAATGGGTTAGTAAAGGCCTGCTCCTACAGGTATTACTCTAGGATTTTTTTTAGGAAATGAAACGTTAGGGAATAAACCTAATTGCAAGGGGTACAAGAAGTCTGTGGGAAAACAAGTGAGTGCTAATTACATTGTGCTGCTACTTGTTGGTTGTTCAACTCCCTGCTGCAGGATCAATTGTTTCTTCCAGCAGACATTATTTAATCAAAAGTTGCCCGAGAAGCATTTAAATGTTGGTCAAGGGTCAAACACTTATGATTCTGTACAGCATTGAGTGGTGACAGAAGAAAAATTACTCATAAAATGAAAATTACTTTGTTTTAGAGTGCAGATAATTATTCTCCAATGGCTTGTGGTTAACGCCATTATCTGGTGTAATTCTAGGCCAAGGGCAGCCACAGTTCTCCAGTTTAATGGATGTTGTGCGTTGAAAGCTGTTCTTAGCTGAAGTAGCTATGTCCATAGATTGACACAAAATGCTGGAGTAATTCAGTGGGTCATGCGGCCTCTCTGGAGAAAATGGATAGGTAATGTTTCAGGTTGGGTGCCTTCCTCAGTCCCAACCCAAAACTTTGCCTATCCATTTTCTCCAGAGATTCTGCCTGACCCACTGAATTAGTCCAGCATTTTGTGTCTATCTTTGGTATAAACCAGAATCTGCAGTTCATTTTTATTACATATTCATTTTTTCCATAACTGCTTATAGATTTAACAGGAGAAATAAAACAATATGTCTTGCACCAGATCAGTATTTGATAAAGAAAGACAGACGCATGTTTGCATATTGCAGTTTATGTAATTTACTCTGTAAGCATTTGGCATGATTGAATTCAGTGTCTTTCCATTGCACTTGGTATTCCCGACTAGTCGACCTAAGTACTTTCCATGTCAGAGTTTACTTTGAATTCAGGTAATAATTTGTGTTTCCAAAGAATTTAATTTGAGGATTGAAAGATATTTTGGCTAAAATTGAAGGTCACGATTTAGTTCTTTTTTCATCCATATGGGGGATTTGCCAATGACATTATCTGTCCTCTACACAACTGACAAGTAGAACTAGGAGTCCTGTAGCCTCAATGTTAAATCCAGACTTCATTAAGTCTGTTTTAGATCAAAGTTGATCAGGGGCTTCTCCATGTTGAACACTACTTGGAAGAATACTAATATATATAAAATATATTCCTTTATTCGTCCCACACCGGGGAAATTTACAGTGTTACAGCAGCAAAGTGGATAGCAAGAGATCATTCATTATAAATAAAAGTAAAGACAAGGATAAATTGTATTCCTTAACTGTTACTGTTGACTCGTCTGCTGGGAGCAGTGCTGGTTGTGCAGTCTCACAGCAGCGGGAAGGAAGGACTTCCTATATCTCTCCTTCACGCACTTGGGGTGAAGGAGTCTGTCACTGAAGGAGCTACTCAGTGCAGTGACAGTGTCCTGCATGGGGTGGGAGTCGTTGTCCAGCAGCTCTGTTAACTTTGCCATCATCCTCCTCTCTCCCACCACCTGCACTGAGTCGAGGGGGCAACCCAGGACAGAGCTGGGTCAATTCTCTTGACCAGCTTGTCAAGTCTCTTCCCTTCTGCCGCTGAGATACTGCTGCTTCAGCAGACCACTCCATAGAAAATGGCTGGTGCAACCACCGTGTTGTAGAAGGTCCTTAGGAGTGCCCCCCGCACTCCAAAGGACCTGAGTCTCCTTAGCAGATAAAGTCTGCTCTGGCCCTTTTTGTATAGCGCATCGGTGTTTTCAGTCCAGTCCAATTTATTATTGAGGTAAACACCCAGGTACTTATAAGAGCCCACCCTCCCGATGTCCATTCCCTGGATGTTCACCGGTGTCGAGGGGACCTGGCTGCGCCTGCGGAAATCTACCACCATCTCCCTGGTTTTCCCCTTGTTGATCCGGAGACGGTTCCGCTGGCACCAGTCCACAAACTCCTTGATCAGTTCTCTGTACGTCCTGCCTGTGATGAGGCCAACGATGGCAGAGTCGTCAGAGAGCTTCTATAGATAAGAGTTTGCAGAGCTGTGCCTGAAGTCCGCAGTGTACAGGGTGAACAAGAATGGAGTTTTCTTTGGTTGGAGAACTTCTGAAACCACAATATAGTTCAGATTTTGTCAGGATCACTCAGTTCCTGACCTTGTTATAACTTTGATCCAGATGTGGTCCATTGAGCTGGATTTCAGAAGTAAAGGAAATAGATGCCTTTGGCATCAAGATGGCATGCCATCAAGTAGTACATTAAGACCCCAAATTAAAATGAATCTTATGGCCATCTGGGGGAAAAGTTTCAATGGTTGGAGTCAAACCATAAAATTTATTGAAGATCAATCATCCTAGCTCCAAGACATCACCCCAGCAGTCCTAAAGTGAACGTTCTAAAGTGTTGGGTCCATCTTCAGCTGCTTTACTATTGATCCTCCTCCTATCATGAGGTTGGAAGAGGGGATGTATGCAGAAGATTGTGCAGTAACATTTGCAAACATCATGCACAAAAGTAGAAAGTGTAACCATCTTTCCATTGCATTCAATGACATTTAATTTAATTTTTGATTTAGTTACAGCGTGGAAACAGGCCTTTCCGCCCTCCGAGTCCGTACCGACCAATGATCCCCATACACTAACTATCCTACACACACTAGGAACAATTTACAATTATACCAAGCCAATTAACCTACAAACCTGTGTGTCTTTGGAGTGTGGGTGGAAACCGTAGATCCTAGAGAAAATTCACGCAGGTCACGGGGAGAACGTACAAACTCCACACAGAGAAGCACCCATAGTCAGGATCAAACCCGAGACGCTAGCGCTGTAAGGCAGCAACTCTACCACTGCGCCACCATGCTGCCCCAATTTGCTGAGCCCCACACTATTAATATCTGAGGGCCGGGGCTGTAATCCATTGTTAAGTGACGTCTCCTAATGCAACATGTGGCATCTTCAAAATGCACTGCCGGTAACCGTCAAATCTATTGTACCAGCACCTCCAAATGCCACAACCCCGCACCTCCAGACTCAGGAACAGCTTCATCCCCAGGGCACAGCGATCCGGCACAGATCTACTTGCACTTTATTCTGTCTTAAAACTGTTACAATTTGTTGCGTTGGGTTGCTGTTGTTTAAATTAACTAAATTATTGCATCGTATGGGAGGCGCATTCCCAATCTCGTTGTACCCCTGTACAATGACAATAAAGATATATTGTATTGTATTGTATTGTAAGAAAGATGAGAGTAGCAGGCACCATTTACAGATTCCATTACAAGACACATGCAGTCCTGATTTGGAAATGTATTGCTGTCCTTTCAGATTTATACCCTGTCACTCTACCCAACAGCTCTGTGAGAATTCTCCACCAGAAGAAGGCACACCACCACATTCTTGTGGAGAGTTAGGGATAAGGAACTAATGCTCACCTTTTCAACAACACCACATAAGTAAAATAAATAATATTTCACTTCAGACTGAAAAGATGTCATACTAATTTGTGTACTGAACTTTAAATATGACAAAACCAAGGTTATGCTAATTAATTTTAGCTATCATATTCTGCCTCTCCCCCATTCACATCCTTGTTTCTCAGATCACAAATTGTTTGTCTTTATCCATCTTAGAAAATTCTTCCACATTTTGACACACTTTATTTCTGCAATATTTTCCAACATCACGAGCCTTTGAACATACTGCTGTCTTCTCTGGGTCATATCCACTTTTAACTTTTGTATGTTGTCTCCCTTTAACTTTTGTATGTTGCTTTCTTACAGTCTCTCCCCAAAATGCCCTGACTTTCCTCCTTTCTTTCTACCTTCTGAAAGCTTGTGAAACTATATCCCTCCCATTATGTCACACCCAATCTTGCTTCTGTTCAGTAAATGTTTTGCTTGTTGAGGTATAGTCTAGGAAGTTTACTGTATTAGAGTTGCATTTTGATGTAAGGCAATAATTGTGGAACTGGACTTGCAAAATATTTTATATATACTGCAAGGAAAAGCCTGCTTAAGTGTTAAGTTACAATGCCATCATAATGGCTCCGTTCTGGCAAATGAAGTTAAAAAAAATAGCTTTCATTTAAATTAGTTTAAACCGGTAATTAGTTTCCCACTCATGCCATCAATGTATTCACTTCAGTTAAGTGATGTGAGTATTTTTAAACATTGCATGTATTTATACTGTATATCAGAACATATTTTAATCATTACAAAAACAGAAATTCCATGTGAAGAGATCTTGTAAACTATTGTTAATTATTCAATGCAGCCAATAATTTATGTGTAAGAAAATAACTGCAGATGCTGGTACAAATCGAAGGTATTTATTCACAAAATGCTGGAGTAACTCAGCAGGTCAGGCAGCATCTCAGGAGAGAAGAAATGGGTGACGTTTCGGGTCGAGACCCTTCTTCAGATTGAAAAAGGGTCTAGACACGAAACGTCACCCATTCCTTCTCTCCTGAGATGCTGCCCGACCTGCTGAGTGAGCCAATAATTTATGGTAGCTACTACATGCAATTTGCCCATTGAAAATAAAGGATAAAAAAAAGTACCTCATGCACACTTCCGAAATAACGTAACACTGTGAATACCTAATCTAAAGTAAATCTTTGTTTCAGATGCTGTGATAGAGATTAAAAACAGTCACCAAAGAGTAGCCTGTTTAGTGTTTAGCACTTACATGGATAGGTACATCAAGCTAATTGAATGTGTGTTATTGTTTTGCTAACCATTAATGCATTTTTATTTCTTTGATACAGCCATGGTCACAGAGCTGACAGGTAATGCTCAAAATAGGTGTTGCTGTCATGTTTATTGCATGTTCTTCAGCTTAATTTGCATGTTTGCATGTGCCTTTCTGCATGAAAAGGCACTGGAGAACCAGGTATTTCACTGGCCTTTGTGTGTGTGTGTATGAATGAATGTTTGTGAGAATGCACAGTGTGGTGCACCATCTGTAATTTAGACATTGACTCTTTGGGAAATAGAAGGCGCTTTAATTGCATTTGATTGAGGAACTGCTCAGTTGACGCCACTGGATGTGTGAATAAATGTATGTTAATGTAAACCAAGCTCATTTTGTCCTCATGCTCACTTGTTTAGATTATTGCAAAATTTATGGTGCCTGTTCAGTGTTCTGGTATTTTGGGGTATATTTTGGTTACGGAGGTATTAACCCTAATGATTAATTTCCCTGTGTCTTTCTGTGTTTTTAAGTGGTGGTCTGTTGTGTCTCATTGATACTTTTGTAAAGTCATGACTTGTTTTACTTAACAACTGTTTTGATTTATTCTTGGCATTAAAATTTTTAATTGAGACTAGAAATGTTATAATTGAGTAGCTTTAGCATTAAATGAACATAATAAAAACCTAGAACCAGTACTTTGAGCAACAATTATTTTCTTCTGACATAACCAGCAGTGCTGGTTATGTGCTGCTGTGAGACTGCATAACCCGCACTGCTCCCAGCAGACGAGTCAACAAAAACAGCTAAGAACGCACAGAAAACTGATGACAATTTATGTATCTTTTATTTATTTATAATGAATGATCTCTTGCTCTCTTGCTATCCACTTTGCTGTGTAACACTCTCAATTTCCCTGGTGTGGGACGAATAAAGGAATATATTATTATTATTATTATTATGATTGGGGCATGTTCTTATGTTTCTTTGTTTGAATGTTGTTTATTTTTCTTCAAAGAACAATAATATTTTATTTCTTCCAGAATACTGATACATTTTGATGTTCTGCTGTACAAGGAGAGTTCTGAACTGTTTACTAAGAGTTGTAACAAATTAAAGACTATTCATACTTTTTGTATAAGAAAATAACTGCAGATGCTGGTACAAATCGATTTATTCACAAAATGCTGGAGTAACTCAGCAGGTCAGGCAGCATCTCGGGAGAGAAGGAATGGGTGACATTTCGGGTCGAGACCCTTCCTCAGACTGAAGAAGGGTCTCGACCCGAAACGTCACCTATTCAAACTTTTTTCAGTTCTCAGCTTTAATTCAAGGCCTGAATGAATGTTTTGTTTTCCTTTGCATTCTTACTTGGAAAATAATTTGTATTTGAATCATAAAAATTTGCAGTGCAGAAGGAGGCCATTTTGCTCTTGACACCAGTTCTCATCACCACATTCTACTTTGTCCCCATTTGATCTGAGATCCTGCGCAAACATCAGCAATATTTAACAAGCATGTTTTCGAGCTAACAGCAGTCGAGCACTGATTGGTAGGCTTTCTATCTGCTCTGACCAACATGTCAGAATTTATATAATTTGGGTTTCAAGGAATTTCATCAGAATTTAGGACAATGGACATTACCCTTTTGCCTTATAATTAAAGCTTCAGTTTTATTTATCATCTAAATGCAGGATCTTTGAGTTCCAAAAATTCTCCTTCAGTTCTGCGGAGAACAAAGCATCATTTGGTGCAACTCTTTGTAAATGAATCAGAACCAAGTCTTTTGAATTACCTGTAAGGGTAGATAATTTGTTGGAGTAGTTATGAAGAAAGCGTCTTTACTGGCATGTGATTCCAGAAAAAGGGTGAATTCAAAAATATCTAAAAGCAACACATGCCATCCACCAGAATTGAAGTCTCAGTTATATTTATCAATGAATGAAATAAAGCAAAGGGGATTATTGAGCACTTAGCTGGTAGCAATCTGGACCGTGTCTCAGATATTTTTCAGAAGAGAAGACGGATTAATCTTTGAATCAGATTAGCAAGAAATATGGATGAAAAACAATTGAATGGAGTGTTAGACGGAGCAGTCGCAAGCTCATTGAATGGTAGGACATATTTGAAGGACTGAATTAAAACTAGAAATTGTTGGAAAAGCTTAGCAGATCAGACATCATCTGCAGAAAGAAAGAGTGTTAACATTTCAGGTTTAAGACCCTTCATCAGACAAGTTCTAATGAAGGCTCTTTGAGCTGAGACATTATCTCTTTGCTTATGAGAGGAATAGATCGGGTAAATGCACATTCTTTTGCCCAGAGTTGGGGAATCGAGAACAAGAGGACATAGGTTTAAGGTGAGAGGGGGGAGATTTAATAGGAACCTGAGGGGTGACTTTTTTACACAAAGGGTGGTGGGAATATGAAACGAGCTGCCTGAGGAGGTAGGTGAGACAGGTACTGTTGTTACGTTTAAGAGACATTTGGACAGGAACATGGGTAAGATAGGTTTAGAGAGTTATGGGTCAATCGGGGGCAGGTGGGACTAGTGTACATGGGGCATGTTGGTCGACGTGGGCTAGTTGGGCCAAAGGGCATATTTCTATGCTCGATGAGTCTCTGACTCCATATGCTGCCTGATCATTTTCTGTTTTTATTTCTGTTTTCTATCATCTGCAGTTTAAAAAAAAAATCCTGAGAGGTTAAACGCCTGCCTTGTAGTTATAATTTGAACCACATCCATTTCGAACTGAGAAACGTAAATGGGTATTTTGTGTATAATAAGCGCAGTTGACTAACAATTCTTACCCATGCTACAATTATGTCAATTCAGATCTGTATTTCATTCCACCTCATTCAAGTCCTCTGCAACTTTGTAACTTAAACTTGCTTATAATCTTATATAAACATTGCCATATTAGTGCGGTTGATTATATTAAATCCAATAATACTATTAACACTAGTTCTCCTATTTGGAGGTCAGTTTCTTGGAGTGACTCTGAAGAATCAAGTCAATTTGAGATTATTGTCCATTGAACAAATGCAGTGATGTACAGGTACAATTAAAATCTTGACTGCATCAGCATCACGGCACATAGACACAAACACACAGAACGTAAATTATACATGAATTGCACAAATTCTACAAAACAACGTAAAGAAAGAGTTAGATCTTGTACGTGATTTCCATAGTATCTTCTGTGATACAGCTTGAAAAAAAAGCCTTTAGAAAATTTACAAATATTTCAGCCCTTCCCACAGTTTAATGTCTGGAAATTAAAATTCCATGGACGCATACTAATTCTATTGTACTTCATGTTCATGCCCAGAGTGCTTTATTCTGAATGGCATCTAGAGACATATTTCATTGAACAAAGGTTAATTATAGGTCAGTAGCTTCCAAATTGTGCAAACTCATACATTTTCTTTGATAAGGCGTTTCATCACTTCATTACTATCATTTTCTGTCCACCTTTAGTGTTTAACTGCCACAGGCTGTGAAAGATTGACAGGAGAGGTAGCTCACTGCCTCTGTGGCCTTGTGCATGTCCTAGTGCCTTGGACTGAACTGACATAGGCTCCACTGGTTTGTTTATTTACCTGTGGGTACAGTCTTTGGAAAAAAGCAAACCTAGGCATCTTTAATTTGACTGGGCTATTTTGCGTGGTGCTTTCTGGAAGACATTCTGTTGGCATAAATGTCAAGGCCCATGTTAGAACTATATTTGAGATATCAAAAATAATCCCTTTCAATAAGTGCATATGATAGTGTCTTTATTGTGTCTTTATTGACATTGTGTCTTTATTGTTTTGAACATTTACTTGAACCATCTTAAAGTTTCCCGAATTCTACTAATTTAGTAATTAAGGACCCCCTTCGCTTTGTTCTATTCATTGTTAAAATTGAGACTTCAGTACTGGTAAAGGCATATGTTGTACAGCTACTCTTCGAAGGACAGGTATTTTGTCATTCAGTGACTTTGAACAGATGGCAGCACAGTTTTATTCAACCACGTGGAACCCATATCCACACCTTTGAGCTGATGTGCCAAGAAATCAAAGAAATTTCATAATTTCCACTCAGCATCAGTTCTGTACATAAAATTTGCTGTGATGATGCCAGTATAGCTCCCTCTTGGCATTGCATTGCAGAAAAACGATTTAATGCTGAAATCATTGAAACGTAGAAAATAGTAGGTTTAAGCCATTTGGTCCTTCAACTTAAAACTATTTACTATAGCTTTTGGGAATTTCTCCTCTGTTAATTTGGTTAGCCAAATTATGTGTCGATTAAAGTCATCTTTGATGACAATGGTACCTTTATTACTTGTGCTCTATTTGCCCAATTAGTGACTTCTGAACTATTGTTTGGGGGTCTGTATACAACTACCATTCGTGTTTTCTTAATATTTCTTAGCCAATGGAGATTCCTCATTATCCAAGCTAATATCCTTATTCACTTTTGCATGAATCATTTCCAGAACCACCAACACCACAAGGCTCATTTTCCTTTTTGCCTGTCATTCCTAAATATTGAAGACTCTTGAATGTTCGGATCCCATTCTTTACCCATTGAAGTCGCATTTCTGTAATCCCAGTTATATTATAACCATTCACATATTTGTACGATTAATTCATCCACTTTATGAGTGCTCAATGCATTCAGACACAAAACCATTAGAATCATCCATTTAATATTCTTAAGACCCTTATCATAATTTTGCACAATGGCTCTGTCTGTTTTGTTCTCTTAATGTTTCTATCTTCCACTTTTGCATTTTTTCTTCCTGTCATTTGCTTCTACCTTTGTTTCTTCTTCCTCTCTCCTGATACAGGCTCCCATAGCCCCACCATTATAGTTTAAACTCTCTCCTGTGCCAATTTCCCCGGGACAAGTGTCCTGTTCATGCTCAGGTGCAGGTCCCACTTTCAATGTCCCAGAAATTTAAATCCCTCTTCATGCCATCTTTTGAACGATTCATATGATTTATCTTTCTACTCTGACTAATATGTGGCCTGTGCCACATATTAGTCAGAGTAGAAAGATAAATTGTGATTACATAATCTTGTGATTACTGCCTTTTTGAGGTATTTTTAAATTATTTTCAGCTTGTTAGAACATTATCTTTATCTGATCTTTCACCTCTACCTAATCTATTATTTGTGCCTGATCCACCACCTTGAACTCATCCGGTGCATGGGTGGTGCTATTAAGAAGATGATATTACGTAATACCCAATTTCTGAAATAATGAATTGGGTATTTGAAAAATCTTAAAGATAACCCCAGTTATGCATTTTGCTACCTTGAAATCCAAATACCATTCTTCTCCTTTATTCTTTTATTCTCTTGCTGACATGAGAAGAAAGAATAGAAGCAGATACCTTTACAACCTTCAAAAGATATTTGGACAGATATATGGATAGGAAGTGTTGAGAGGGCAATAGACCCAATGCAGCCTAATGGAACTAATCCGGAATACCAATTTGGTCGGCATAGACAGGTTAGGCTGGGGGACCTGTTTCCATGTTGTATAGCTCTATGACTCAATGACATGCACTTATTACTAAACCTCCTTGACCTATTGATGTAATTGTAAAGAAAGCCCATCAATGCCCATCTTCCTTAGAAGACTGAGGTGATTTGGTACGTCAACAAATATCCTCTTTATCTTCGACAGGTGTACTGTAGAGATCATATTGACCAGTTGCATCAGGGCCTGGTTCAGCAACTTGGAAGCCCAGGAACGAAGGAGATTATAATGTATGGTGATCATTGCTCAGTCCATCAGGGATACTGATCTCCCCATCATCAAAGTGAGCTGTAGGAAGCGATGCCTCACAAAGGCAAACAGTATTATCAAATACCTACACTACTCCTACGCTCTCATTTCATTCCTACCATCGGAAGAAAGCATAGTAGTCTGAAAATCACAACCACTGGGTTCTAGTATAGCTCAAATTCTTCAATATGACACAATACTAACATCAACTATAAACTATGGACTGACTTTGATTGCACTAAGGACTTAGAAGTTTGGGTTATTCATTTATGTTTTCAAAAAATTCTTTGCTCCTCTGCTTTTCTAAGGATGTTGATTTGAAGTGAATGGTGTCATTCTGTCTGCAACATTTCATGTTAGCCTTCCAGGGAGCTGGGATTAATTATAATTCCCAATCAGATGACTTCTTTCTGTGCTGTATTACTCCAATTCTATAATTCAAAACAGCTAACGTTTAAAGGCAGGCGTTGGCACTTATCAACTTTCAATTAATGCAGAAGATTACATCATTATATTGAGATAAAGCCCATGATTGGAAAAAAACATTATGTAAACAATGGCTAACAAATTATAGGAGTGGTATGGTCCAATGTACGGTATAACATAATAGGATCTGTGATTTTAATTTAATTACATTGTCTATGAACAATTGTGGCAACTATTTATTCTAAGCAAACATAAATTCATGGAAATAGCTAACTCACAGTCCTTGTCTAGGGAGTTAATGACTGCTCCAAGGACAATCTTTAATACGGTATGTGGCACTACAAATTATGGATAAATGTGAGATTATCCACTTTGGTGGCAAGAACAGGAAGGCAGATTATTATCTGAATGGTGTCAGATTAGGAAAAGCGGAGGTGCAACGAGACCTGAATGTGCTTATACATCAGTCACTGAAAGTAAGGATGCAGGTACAGCAGGTAGTAAAGAAAACTAATGGCATGTTGGCCTTCATTGCGAGAGGATTTGAGTTTAGGAGCTAGGAGGTCCTACTGCAGTTGTACAGGGCCCTGGTGAGACTGCACCTGGAGTATTGTTTGCAATTTTGGTCTCCTAATTTGAGGAAGTATTGAGGCAGTGCAGGGTAGGTTCACCAGGTCAATTCCCGGGATGGTGGGACTGACATGTGATGAAAGAATGGGTCGACTGGGCTTGTATTCACTGGAATTTAGAAGGATGAGAGGGGATCTTATGGAAACATATAAAATTCTTAAGGGATCGGACAGGCTAGAGGCAGGAAAATGTTCCCGATGTTGGGGGAGTCCAGAACCAGGGGTCACAGTTTAAGAATAAGGGGTAGGCCATTTCGGACCGAGAAGAGGATAAACTTTTTCACCCAGACATTTGTGAATCTGGAATTCTCTGCCACAGAAGGCAGTGGAGGCCAATTCACGGGATGTTTTCAAGAGAGAGTTATATTTAACTCTTAGGGCTAACGGAATCAACGGATATAGGGGAAAAAGCAGGAACAGGTGATTTTAGATGATCAGCCATGATCATATTCAATGGCGGTACTGGCCTGAAGAACCGAATGGCCGACTCCTGCACCTATTTTTCTATGTTTCTATAGGTTGTACTACCAAATAAATAAATGCATTTAAGTAATTATACATTTTCTCAGCTCATTAATATTTGCTGGACATTGATATGTTAGAAGTGTACTTTTTTTCTAGAGGAAATACTGGCATTGATCTCTAATGTTATTTTGAAATTAGATGCCTTCCAGAACAAATAATAAGATTATTCTGCTCCTATTTTACATCTACTATCTTTTTGGAATTAAGGAACTAGGAAGATTATGATGTTGTCAGTTAGGTTGGTATGGGGAAATAATGTAAAGTTTTCTCATCCATCTTGAAAATTCTCAGCAAGCCAGGCAGCATCTCGTGTTAACATTTCAGCTTGATAATCTATCACTTAGTTGACTGTCCTTAACTCTGCAATGCGGGTCATCACAGGGACGCTTAAGTCAATACCTTTGCAGTGGCTCCCTGTCCCCTCTCACATCATCCCTCCCAGCACACGCAGAAGGGAGAGGATGTTGAAAGATTGGCGCACCATCGAGGCTAGCCCTGACCTTCTCATCCATGCTGACTTGAACAATCTGCCCAACATGCGCCTGACGTTCCGCAAACCCTTCTGGTCTTCAGCCAAATCCCTGGAAGAATTTGACCCCGTGACTGAGTGGCGCAGAGCCTGGAAAGATGCCAACACCAACAACGGGGAGGTCATTACAGACCCCACAGTGAAACCACTGGGATTTGATCTCCATCGCAAGCAATGGCTAACTCTGAACAGGATCTGCACCCTCCATGCAAGAACACCCCATCACCTGCACAAGTGGGGGATGACAGACAGCCCTGCTTGCGATTATGGATATTCAGACCAGACCATCCCACACATCGTAAATGACTGCTCGCTGAGGCTTTTCCCTGGTGGCATCAAGGCCATCCACCCAGCAACTGATGCTGCCCTGGCCTGGATGCCTACCCTTGACCTACAACTTTAGGCTGTGCACACCATAGCAGGAAGAAGAAGACTTACTTGAACTTCCAGTTTAGTGCACCATTTTGGCTACCCATATTGACGTCCAGCCCTCAAACACGATCCCTTTCTCTGGTTGCCTTTAACCCATTCGTACTCTAGCTTATCTGGCTCCTATTATTTCTAGCTTATCTGGCTCATATTATTTCATTCAAGCTCAATTTAAGCTTGTAGCACAACACCGTGTTTTTTGGATAGGCATCAAAGCAACCAGACTGCACTGAGCTAGAGAATTTAAATAGCCTATTTTCACTTTTTTGCCTTGCATCATCATTCGTTTTCCTGTTTAATGTATCTGTCATACATTTACCTTATCATAGACTTTTCCTTTTGTTTTTCTCTATTCCTTTTCTCTGTATCTTAAAATTAGTTTCAATTGAACAGTTTCCAGTTGTGATAAAATGCCATCAAAATCAACTTGAAACATTATCTCCTGATGCAGGTGCTGATGTAGTGTCTTGACCCAAAACATAGACCATCCCTTTGACTCTCCAGATATTGCTGAATTCTAACAGCAGTTCATTATTTGCTCCACATTGCAGCAACTGCAATCTATTGTGTCTTTCAAATATTAATTCTGTTTCTCTATCTAGAAAATGTGGTCTGAGTGTTTCCAACATTTCTATTTTTCTCTTTGGTTTGTGAAACACACTGTTAAGAAGGCTGCAACTGTGAATAGAAATTGCAGATAGAGATTTGGATTGGACTTCCAATTTATGGCAACAAAAATGTCATATGTAGAATTTTAATCACATGAATGTATGCAATTTTAAATTGATTATGAAGATCAACGTGTCACCATTCTGTATTTTCTCCCTCCTAAACTCTAGGACTGATGGACGCCGATGGTCCTTGGCCTCCTTGCCATCTTCTGGATATGGAACCAATACGCCCAGTTCCACTGTCTCTGTATGTATTGACTATGTTACAATATAGCATCACTTTAACCAGTTAAGGATTAATTGCACATTCCACGCGGTACCCACATTGACAATGCAGTCTAATATAGTGAATTGCAAAAGTGCACAATGTAGGAGCTGATTGTCATACTTGTGCTAATCAATTGCTCATGTTACCCTGCTGTTAGATCTAGACCTGAAATTCCTCTGATACCATTATTTCTCCACTTCCCCCAAAAATGTTGAAATATTGTGTTAAATTGCCACTTTTTTTTGCTTTAAGATCAGCTTAAGTTCTATTTCATCTCTCATTTAAGCCTTTTGTCCCTTTGATCATTCTCACAATTCTGGGCACTCACAGCGCCCTTTCATTCCCTGCATTAGATTCCTCATTGGTCTTGTACCATGCAGTTCTTTTGTTCATGTTTTGGAAACTGAGCATTTCATGCACAGTGATTTTCATAGCATATACAGTAAAATGCCGATAAACCACTACGTTCGCACTCCTGAGGTGTCAACACGTGTTTCTTTTGATGAAAAATGAATTAAAATGTGTTGGGATATTAATAGAAATAACAATGAACAATCCTCCAAAGCCTGAGGTTTGGCAGATGATCAATGTACTGTGTTACCATATTGGGATAATTGAAGACCCATTACAACTACTTTGTAGTTCTTGAATCTTGCTATGATTTGCCTGCAAATTTGATCCTCTGGCTTCTATTCATGTTCGCTGGGATCTTCAGTGTGCACTGGCATTTTGAAAGATTTTCAGTTGTTGCATGATTTCAACCAGAATGATTATTATTACGAATCTTGAATGTATAATCCCAATTTCAATGATTAGTGCTTCTCACTTTATTTTTCCTCCCTGTCTTTACTGAATTCAAATTATTTGCCCATTCCTACCATTGTCAGATACTCCCGATCTTAATAAGGGATTTCATTATTTTTACCAATACAAATGTTAGGCTAACTGCTCCACAGTTTTCTTTGTTTTCTCCATGTCTAAATCGGGGTGTGATGTTTGCAGGTTTTCAGACTGGAGCAAATCCAAGGAACGTTAAAAAAACACACATGCAAATACTGTACATAATTATGAAATCATATTGTATGCTACCTTTATTGCAGAGGCATTGGAATAGATGAGAAAGAACATCCTGTTAAAATATTAGACAGCTTTTGATGATACCACATTTGAAGTACTTTCCTCAGTGTTTTTTTTGTGACAGTATGGCATACATCATTATTTCCTTTTCCAGCCACATGACATGTATGTTTATTAAAGATGCAGATTGGCACCTTTTTGTCTTCAAAAAAGCATTGAATTTCCCATATCTAAATAAATGGATAGGTTTGTTCTGGAATCAGTGCAGTGTGGATTTGCTCGTCTCAAAATAGGTTTCTTTCGAAATTACAGACCCTAAACATACCTGCAGTTAAACACGATAAAGACTGTTTCACATCTTTGTAGTAGCACAACTGAGCATTTCCTGGCGCCGAGTCACTCTTGTGACTAGATTTTGGTGTTGGATGTGTGAGATGGATATACAGCACTCCTATGGAAGGCATTGTAAGGGAGCTTGTACCACATTGTCCTATGAGCTCTTGACATGATTCTAAGACAATTTTCTAACCACCAAACCAATCAATTACTTGGCTTTATCTTTGGGAACTCCATGATCCCCCCCCCCCCAGAACCTTCGGCACAAAGGTGACTCAAGAACCCGATGATCATTCTGACAGAGCTCCAGAGTTCCTCTGTGAAGATGGGAGAACCTTCCAGAAGGACAACTATATCTGCAGCACTCCACCAATCAGGCCTTTATGGTAGAGTGGCCAGACGGAAGCCGCTCCTCAGTAAAAGGCACATGACAGCCCGCTTGGAGTTTGCCAAAAGGCACCTAAAGGATTCTCAGACCATGAGAAACAAGATTCTCTGGTCTGATGAAACCAAGATTGAACTCTTTGGCCTGAATGCCAAGCGTCACTTCTGGGGGAAACCAGGCACCGCTCATCACCTGGCCAATACCACACCTTCGGTGAAGCATGGTGGTGGCAGTATCATGCTGTGGAGATGTTTTTCAGCGGCAGGAACTGGGAGACTAGTCAGGATCGAGGGAAAGATGAATGGAGCAAAGTACAGAGAGATCTTTGATGTAAACCTGCTCCAGAGCGCTCTGGACCTCAGACTGGGGTGGAGGTTCACCTTCCAACAGGACAACGACCCTAAGCACACAGCCAAGACAATGCAGGAGTGGATTTGTGACAAGTCTGTGAATGTCCTTGATTGGCCCAGCCAGAGCCCGGACTTGAACCCGATCGAACATCTCTGGAGGGACCTGAAAATAGCTCAGCATCGATGCTTCCCATCAAACCTGACAAGGCTTGAGAGGGTCTGCAGAGAAGAATGGGAGAAATGACCCAAATACAGGGTTGTAGCATCAAACCCAAGAAGACTTGAGGCTGTAATCGCTGCCAAAGGTGCCTCAACAAAGTACTGAGTAAAGGGTCTGAATACTTATGTAAATGTGATATTTCAGTTATTTCTTTTTAATTACTTTGCAAAAATTTCTAAACACCTGTTTTTGCTTTTTTATTAAGTGTAGATTGATGATAAAAAAAAAAAAAATTTAATCCATTTTGAAATAAGGCTGTAACGTACAAAATGTGGAAAAGGTGAAGGGGTCTGAATACTTTCTGAATGCACTGTATATCAGCCTTCTTGATCAATAGTCAATAGTCAATAGTCGTTTATTTGTCACATACACATAAATGTGTAGTGAAATGAAACATTACCCGCAGTTAAACAATAAGACCAATAAGAATAATCAATAAAAATGCAATAACACATACAATCACAACTAACACCAAACAAAAAGAAACATCCATCACAGTGAGTCTCCTCCAGTCCCTCCTCACTGTGATGGAAGGCCAAAAATGTCTTTTTCTCTTCCCTGCCGTCTTGTCCCACGGTCAGGCTGTTGGAGTTGCCACGTCGGGGCGGTCGGGGCTCCTATGATAGTATCTATGCAATCAACTTGTTTTACTCAAGATTGAAAAATATGTTAATGGAGTGGATCTTCTGCCTCGTTGTCAGAGCATATACCGATTATTCCAGTGAGTCAAATTCATAGTATAGTCCAGTTAAACCAGTTCCAGTAAGTCCAACAGTGAAAAAAACTTTCACAGGCTTCCCAGCTGTCAAGCGTGGAGCCTGCCTGATTCTGCACAAGGTTAAGCTGCTGCAAGCTCTGACGTCTCCCTTCACATGAATGGGAGAAACTGCCTGTTGGGAAAATTACAGCCAATATCCTTTGATTTTTTTAAGTTAGTGTCAATGTTTATAATTAATTTTCTAGAGTTTAAATATATTTCTTAATGTTGAAATTTATCATTTTTAATTGTAGTAATATTTTTCTTTTAAATGGGTCCCATGAATGACTGCAAATGTCAAAGACATTGACAGTCAGGTAAAATTATTATTTTTAATTTTGGTATTATTTTTCTTTTAAATGGGTCCTCTTGAGTGACTGCAAATGTCAAAGACATTGACAGTCAGGTAAACTGATAACCTGACTACGGGTGAATCTTAGGAGCTGAAGAAACAATTCTGGGTGTAAACAGATTGGCTGTGCTGAGATAGCCTTGAAGTATGACGAAACACCAATTTTCAAAGATTCCCAAGGAAAACTCTGCCAGGACCTCTATGAGACAAAAAATGTGGCCCTTGAGAAGGCTGCCAACAACTTTGGAGCAATTGGAGATCAGCCCCAATGTCTTTCTAGCTGCAACTTTGTTTGATTTGATAACTTGCATTGAACTTTGTTTTCAATGTTATACTTACTGGTGAATGAGTTACACAATGAGGAGTTTTTATTTTTTGTTCTTACTCCTCAAAATGTGCGTTCAGTGCTGACATGCAGTCCAGTTAAACCCAGTGTTGTGTTTCTTATTCTTACCCAAGCAATATTTTGCAGCTGGACCACTTCATTCATAACTACAACTCACTTTGAATTGAAATAACTTAACAGAAATGATAATAGCCATTAAGAGAAAATACATCAGCTGAAGATTGTATTTAACTCTTAAAAGTAAATTTGGCTTGCTTTCCAGAGCGAGTTGACTGCGCTGTGATTTAAAATTATTTAGGTTTGAGCAGTGAACTTCAAATGTAATGCTCATTCAGGGTGAATTATTTTCTTAACTCTTTCTTCCTTCCTTTACTTTTATACTGTAATATTTTAGCGGGCTCGAATCGAGCAGATGAGAAATAGCACTTAGAAATTTTTTTGTTTACTGCACACAGTCATCCTGCTCGTCACAGGAGAAACTTCACCAGCTGCCCTATCAGCCAACGGCCGATGAACTGCATTTTCTCAGCAAGCACTTCAGCACAGAGAGCATCACAGATGATGATGGACGACAATCTCCTGCCATGCGTCCTCGATCACGTAGCCTCAGGTTAGTGGTATAAAATTAACTTCTGACGTGCACATTGGTTAAATGTAATACTACCAATGTAGAGATCACAGTGAGGAGACATTGCATTTGTTTGAATGATCATGGCTGTCGAGTACTGATTTATTTGAAACATTTAATCGTTACTGAACATGGTTATCAGTAAAGACAAGGTTCAGGATAGGAAGCCAAGGAATTGTTCTGTGTACTTATTTATAAATGGGAAATTCTACGGTGCGCATCAGAAATTATTAACAACACATGGCCTTGTTTCAAGTGTTAGAGATTCATCAACCATGGTTTACTCTTCCTATTCTGGGAGTGAACAAATTCCAGCGCTCAACGACTTTTTCCACCATTTGCTCATTAAGTTATTTAGCCAATCTTTGTACATTTGATCGATTATCGTCCCCCAATTAATGGCTTCTACCAAGGTAACTCTAGTGTTGTCACATTCACAAATGTAAGTGAAAAAGGCAATGAGCTGGATCTTGTGGACCTGTCTTACTGTCCACCCACCTCACAGCCCCACGTTTACTTGTGCTGATACAAAGGTTCACATTCACTGGCTCTTCCCACCTTTGGCTTCAGCTACAACTCCAGATGATGGCTATGTCTCATATGATGTGGTAGGAGGCCAATTCTCTGGATTCTTTCAAGAGAGAGCTAGATAGAGCTCTTAATGATAGCGGAGTCAGGGGGTATGGGGAGAGGGCAGGAACGGGGTACTGATTGTGAATGATCAGCCATGATCACATTGAATGGCGGTGCTGGCTTGAAGGGCCGAATGACCTACTCCTGCACCCATTGTCTATTGAAATTCCCCTCCCCCACCCAGAAATGTTCCTAACAGGGCCTTTGGCCATCTAAGTTGGTCCCATTTGCCCGTGTTTGGCCATATCCCTCTAAACCTTTGCTATCCATGTATCTGTCCAGGTGTTTTTTAAATGTTGTCATGGTACCTGCCTCAATAACCTCCTCTGGCAGCTCGCTCTCTATACCAAATACCCTCTGAGTGAAAAAGGCACTCTCAGATATCTATTAAATCTTGCTCCTCTCAACTTAAATCTATGTCCTTTGATTCTTGATTTGCCCTACCATGGGTAAAAGACACTGTGCATTCACCCTATCTTTACACGATTTCATGATCAGAAACATGAAAAAATGTGGTATGTTAAAATAATGATTTTTAAAAATTAAAAAGGTTAATTAAAACATATAAAAATGCTTAGAAACTAAAACAAAATAAAGAAGCAAACTTACCTTCCCGTTTACTTGCACACTTAGTTTCCCCATTGAAATCAATAGGGTCATAAATCCGGTATTTTGTTTGACTCAAATAGGGGATTTGACTTGAGGGGATTTAACCAGTGTAATGTTGGGAAATCCAAGCAAGACTGAGTTCTGTTTCTGGACAGCATGAGGAGTCCTGCAGCAAAGCAAACTGACAGATTTAGAAGAAATCTGTCAGCAAGGCTTGAAATCACAGCACGTGTGCAAGTCAGGACTTCAGTTCAAATGGTTGAACACTGCACAGATGCCTTTGGAGCAGCAGGCTGTTTCAAGCAATGTTTTGCCCAGGGACCTAGATTTGCAATCAGCACAAATGAACAGCATTCGTCATTTGCTAGAATGGTTAAAACATTTAATGCTCACTTGGAATGAAAGGTTGCCGATCAGAGACTCTGTTACTCACTCCACGGATGTTTCCTGACCTGGTGCGTATTTTCTGTTTTTAATTTCAGATTTTCATCATCTGCAACTTTTAATTTTTTGACTTTTACTGGTTGTAATGCAATAGTTAACATTAATGGGAGAGTCACTTGAATGTTGCATACACTGGGATCTGAATGAGCAAAGTGTCTCTTCAACAATTCAGATTAAAAATCTTCACTAAGACACCCAATCGAAATCATGTAGTGAAAGGTGGAATACTTTATTCAATGTAAAATCATCTATTGCCAATGAAATAAAGACGAGAACAGAAAGATAAGATTAAGAGAGACAAAATTGATTTTATCTTTTAACAAGTTGTACATTTCTAGCAATAATTAATCACCTATGAATGAATACTAAGGACAATGTTTGACAATAATCAAGATTTATCACATAGTTAAAAATTCATTCACTTATCAGTGAATGAGCCCAAGTACTGAACTTGAATAATGTTCCAGCTTTTGTGCTGTCTCCTGATTTATTAATTTTGTGAAGCTTATGGAGGAACACGGCAAACCAAAAAGCAACTTCCAATTTATTTTTTAATTTTAAATGTTCTGATTCTGAAAGTTGATGTCTGATATACTTCACATTGATGATGAATGATGACAACCTCAAGGTTATTATTGTCTGAAATCCAGACAATATTCTTCAAACTATTTTGATCAAATTCTATCCATACAAAATCATACCCTTGGCACATTTATTGTTTATAGCTAGTCTAAATGTTTCCCTGACGTTTTTGCATGTGGTTCCATTTAATAGAGTCATAGAGTCGTGCAGCATAGAAACAGGGCCCAACTCGTCAATGCTGACCAAGATGCCCCATTTAAGATAGTCCCATTTACCTGCATTTGGCCCATCTATATATATATATGTGTGTGTGTATATATATATATATATATATATATATTTTACCAAAACTCATCTTGTATATATATGTATTTGTACCCGAAATACAGCCAAAGCTGTACACGATAGCGCAACAATTTTAGGCCCACCTTACTCACCATTGGCCTGCAGTTCAAATGGTTGTTATATTTTAAAAGTTATTCACTTCTTAAACTTTAATAAATCACTTTTTAAACTTTAATAAATTTGATTGGCTCTACCACCCCGCACCCCCCACGCGTGTCCTGATTGGCTCCTGCCGCTCCCCCCCCCCCCCACGTGGGGCCGACCTCCCGCTCGACACCTGATTGGTCGCTGTTCCGGGTCCCACGTGGGGGGAACGCCGCTGCAAAGCAACAGCCGTCGCCGTCGAGCTGCTACTGCAGGAGAGGTTTGCACCCAACGGGTCCAAGGGGCGCTCTGGAAGCCGCGATAACCGCCCGGGGCAGGGGTGAGTGGCTCCCTTTCCCCTTTCTTCTACCCCCTCACCCGGTCCTGGGGGAGACTCCCTGGCCGGCAACGGGTCCACGGATCGTCAGTTGGGGGAGGGTTGCCGGGCTCGCAGGAGAGGTTTGGACCCAATGGGGGTTGCTGGGCCCGCAGGAGAGGTTTGGACCCAACGGGTCCATGCCCGTCTAGTATCCCACAAAATCTTTTAATTATACTTGCCTAAATGTCCTTTAAATGTTGTTATTGTACCTGCCTCAACTACATTCTCCAGCAGCTCGTTCCTTATACCCACACTGTGTGAAAAAGTTGTACATCAGGTTCCTGTTCAATCTTTCCCCTTTCACAAAGAAATGCCCTCTAGTTCTTGATTTTTCCTATCCTGGGATATAGATTGTGCATTCATCCTATTGATTTTATACACATCTATAAGATCACCACTCAGCCTCCTGTGCTCCAAGGAGTAAAGTCCCAGCTTGCCCAACCGATCCCAATAGCTCATACCCTCAAGTCCTGGCAACATCCTTGAAAATCTCTGTACCCTTTCCAGCTTTATGGCATCTTTCCTTTAGCAGGGTGAGCTTAGCTCCAAGTGTTGTCTCGGCAATGTCTTGTACAAGTTTAACGTAACGTCCCAACTATATCAATTCAGTGACTGATGAAGACCAATGTGTGAAAAGCCTTCTTCACCACTCTATCTACCTGTGACACCACTTTCAGGGATCTGTGCACGTCCTCTTAGATCCCTCTGATGTACAATGCTCCCCAGAGATCTAACATTCACTGTGAAGGTCTGGTCCTGGATAGACTTTCCAAAATACAAAATCTTACACTCATTTGAATTGGCCCATTAGCCATTTCTCGGCTCACATGCCCAGCTGATCAAGATTTTTAGATTTTTAGACTTGGAGATCCCACTGTAATTCTTGATAACCATCTTCACAGTCGACAATACACCCTATTTTAGTGTCATCTGCAAACTTACTAACATGCCTGTGCATTATAATCCAAATTGCTGATGTAGATGACAAAGAATAATGGCCCTGGAACTGACCCCTGGCACACACCACTAGTCACAGAGAGCTAGTTCACTAAATAACATTCTCTCGCCTACCGCATGGAACCATATCAAAGGCCTTGCTGAAGTTCATATAGACTATATTTACAGCCTTGTCCCTGTCAACCATCTTAGTTACTTCTTCAAAAACTTCAATTAAATTTGTGGGATGTGATCCCTCATGTACAAAACCATGCTGACCATCCCCAACCAAACTATCCAAATGCATGTATGTTTTATCCCTTAAAATCCTCTATAGTAACTTTCCTTCCACAGATGTTAGGCTTGCTATCTATAGTTCCCAGGTTTGTCTTTGCAGCCCTTCTTAAATAGAGCCACACCCTTCAGTTTTCCGGCACCTCACCCATGTCTAAGAGTGATTCATTTGTCTCAGCTAGGTCACCTGCAATTTCTTCTAACTTCCCACAGTGTTCGTGGATATTTCTGATTAGGCTTGGGAGATTTATCTACCTTCATATATTTTGGGTGTCCATCATCTCTTCGGCTGTAATACAATTGCATTTAAATATTTTTGTCATTGAATGCATTAAATAAACTCATCCCACAGTCAACTGTTCTCCTGTAATATTTTATCCATTAAAATTGTGCATTATCGTTGTGACATTTTTAAGAACGTGTCCACTAAAGTAGGGATGAAAATTAGAATTCTGTTACTCAAAAAAGAGCAAAATATTGGGCTGAATCTAGAATATGAAATTTTTGTCTTCAACGATCATCATTTCCTCAAACGCTCAAACTTCATTTCAGTTTTGGGCCTTGCTATCAAGGCTGCTCCACAACTGGAGCAGTGGTAGAGTCAGCACTGATGCCTAAAGACATATTACATCACACGATCAGAGACATTTCACAACAGTAGACGTGGTTTAAAATTGTTTTTAAATTAATAAAGCATAATAAGTTTACTTGAAACACAATGAAGTCGTTGCAAACAATAACAGGATCACGATTTAAGAAAAATAAAACTGCAAATGATTGGGCTTTTGCTGCACATCAGCCGCACATGACATAAAGTTGAAGGGTCAGATGCTCAGCATGGCTAAGCTCTGCCACTGGTATGGTGAATTGTCGGACATGTTGACATCTGACCTCCAATGTGCTCCTGGTCTCTACATTGCACTGCACAGGTGTGATATTCAGGAATGTGCTGACTCACACACTGCATGTCGCCAGCTCTTCTCCACTCATGCAGCTAGCCATATGTACGATCCAGCTCAAGTGCTGTGCCATGCTGTTCGATTAATATTTTAATGGAATAACATTTTGGTGAGACATTTGTTTATGGGTGATATAAAATATGAACTGTATGATTTGTATTGTCGTTTTGGTCATAAAAAATATGACTGACCCTTATTACTCGAAAGTAAAATAGATAGATATCATTTCTTAATTAAAATAGTGGGTTTTAAAAATAAGTTTGTAAGGAACAATTGTTGACATCAATGAATTTCAGTCTATGGCACTGAACGATTATAGATAAGCTGGGCTAATGGCACTCAATAAAAAGGGCTGTTTATCATTTGTTCACCGTAGTTGCTCAATTCATAAGAATGCCAAGCATATTTTGTGTTCCTCTTCCCATTTGCCCCCTTGGTTGTCCTGCTATGCACTGCAGGTATATTGTGCACACATGATTAATAGTGCGTAAGACTTGCCAGATTGCAAATCATACATCAATAGTAACTACTTCCCAACCTGCCACCAGGAAATGATTAATATAGAATTGATACCTAATCAACAACAGGTTGCATTTGCATGCCATCCTCATCCCAAGGGACTTGTATTTTTATTTATTCACAAAATGCTGGAGTAACTCAGCAGGTCAGGCAGCATCTCGGGAGAGAAGGAATGGGTGACGTTTCGGGTCGAGACCCTTCTTCAGTTACTCCAGCATTTTGTGAATAAATTGATTTGTACCAGCATCTGCAGTTATTTTCTTATATTGTATTTTTATTTAATCATATCAGAACAAATAACCCATACTAGTCCTCGGTCAATGCTTCCTTGTTCTCTCATGACACCATGTTACTGTTTCGAGAATTAATAGCCAGGTTTTCTTTTGACTTTGTGGTTTGTCCGATAATGAATGGCAGTTAAATAATGCACTGTTGATGGTTATTCATTCATTAGGCAACCTCAAACTGAGAAATTACTTCATCGTCTCTTCTGTCTAATAAATTTATAATTGTGAAGGATGTTATTGTGACGCTTACAAAACCCTGCTTTCCAAGAGATGAGGTCATCAACAATTTGTCAGCTTTCCTTAAATTCTATGCATCATTTCCAGAGTGGCAGGAGGATTGATGAGAATGAAAATAAAATTGTGACATGATATTGAGCTGAAATTTATTAATCACTACGATGACATAATTTGTTTTCCCTGGCATTGAAATAGATGTTTTTGATAAAAATCCTTTTTAAAGATGTTAGGAAAAACAGCTACATTTTCAATATTGCAGCCTCTCAACATTATACTAAGATACAATGTTAGTATTAACTTAAGGCAAGATTATAATTTTTCAGTGGTTTGCAATATGGATAGTGAGGCGATAATTAACAAACTGAGGAAAGATGAATATATAAATAGCATTAGATTTTGAAAAGGGAATGAATGGTATTTTCCTCCCATTTTTTAATGCCTGGTTTTGAATATATTTTAGATGATCGGAGCGGAAATTATCTTAAGGTTGCAAATAGCATTACATTCTCAATGTTGCTGATAGTTTGTGATCTTCCTGAGCATATTACTTGCTGGTGCGGGAAAACATTTGGTCATCTAGTTTAAGGTTCATGTTCAGACACATTGTTGGGTAAGAACATGGTTTCACTAGGTTTTACACCACATTTAATTTCTGCTTTGTCTGACTGGCATGCTTGATATTAATGCAGGATACTGAAACAGCAGAACCAAACCAGATGGAATTTTAAATGGCCTTGAGACTGGTATCTTCAACCTTAGTTGCAATTCGCCTTTTGGCACATTATTTAACTGATAGATAAGTAATGATTTTAAAATGAATTTTATATTCCCACAGAACACAAAGTGCTAGAGAACTCGGGTCAGGCAGCATCTGTGGAGGAAATGGATAATCGACTGAATGAATCTGAAGAAGGGTCTCGACCCAAGATGTTGCCTATCCATTCCCTCCACAGATGTTGCCTGATCATTGCGTTACTCAAGCAATTTATGTTTTGCTCAAGTTTCCAGCATCTGCAGTTCCTTAAGTATCTTTTTTTTCTCTCACATATTTTTGAAAACCAAAAGATTTGTTTTTTAGTTTTGACTCTCTTCGAACAAAATCAGTGGGTTATTTATTTACTTAAAAAAAAGAAGTTGACCATAAATTAGAGAAAGTAAAGATCAAACTTTGATTCACAGTATTCTGTTGAATGCTGCATTCAGTCTGGTCACAAACAAATGTGAAAGACAAGCAGAAAAGTGCCAAAAGGCCAATTGCAAATGTCATGGGCATGAGCTTGGATAAATGATTGGGGAAACTTTGTTTTCTTCAATATGGGAAGCAGCCATTTGTCTTTTAATGATGTGAACAAGAGGGCACTTTCATCAAACTGTATTGGGGTACCTTTAAAACAAATATTCTGATTATTTAATTTAATTCAAAGAATAATCAACACATGATGTTAACATCAAGACAATGTTGTGAAGTAGAAAGCAAAAGTAACTTGAGATGTTTTGATAAAACAACTGGGAGGTGGAGAATGTTTCTGGAAAAATGATTCAAATGGTACCAAATGTATTCATCAATAGAGATGGGCTAAAGTTCTGGATGTATCAAAGTATTAAAACTAATCAATTTGTGCAATTTGTAAGTATAGTGCCCAAGTTACAGGGCCATTACACATTAATGTGAAAGCATGAAAAATACGTGAAATAAATTGAAAGTTTAATATAAGAAACGGCAGAAATTCCAAAAGAAAATGAAATTATAGCAACTGTTCTATGTATAGGTTCCTGTGCTGCTTACTGAAATTAGACGATCTGTTTAATGTCATATGTATTTCTGAAAATGTTTTGAGCTGAATGTTAGCTTGTAAAAGACTGATATTCTTAGTTATAGTCATCAAAGGTAAATACAAAAATGGTATTTTAATTGGCATACTAAATGTTACAGAGTTATTGGGTCATAGAAACAGGTCCTTTTAAACCACCGAGTTCATCTTGACCATCAACCACCCATCTTCATTAATTGTACATGATGTCCATTGTATTAGTTAACATTTATTCTATTGACAATAAAGAAACCTGTACTTGACTTGTAATTCAAAATGAAAATGTTTTGGCCATTCTATTCAACCAGACACAAAATTCAATTTCCATTGACTTGGGCATGGTGACTTGTCTGAAGATGAGAGCGTTTGTTAAGTTGGGAGTGTTATGACAATACAAAGCACAGGACTCATTAACATAATAAACCAGGCATGTGAATTTTCCATGGATTTCCACGTTTTAAAAATCTATTTTCCACGCTTTTTGCATGATTTCTGCGTTTTTCACTTTGCCAAATAAACGGGGAAATCGGATCGAAAAAAAGAAAGAAAATAAATAAACGATGTATAGACTTGTAATGAACACTAGGGTTCAGCTTGGGGTCGCGAGGGGTTCCGCGAGAAATCCCCCGCACCCTGGAATTCTCCCCGAAAATGATGCACTTAGTCTGGGCAAGGCATCCAATCGCGACCTCATCGGGACTTCCACGGCCGATTGGTGGGTTGAATTTGCAACCTGCGGCCGGGGCTCTGGAACTCCAGCCCAGCTGGAGCCAGCACATCTATCCCCATAGCCGACTGGATAAACCATCCTGCTGGATAAACCAGCAAAGCTCTGGAACAAAGAGTGCCAGAAAATAAGTGTAATGAGTAAATATTAAATTTAAGTGCAAGATCATAAAACTAAATTAATTAAGACAGGGTTAAAATATAAAACACAGCAGAAATGCGAATTTACTTCAAAATGTTATTAGTGTTCAGTGACATATTCACATTATTTTGTAATGTTTGTTTTATACTTTGAAATGCTCCAAAAGAGGCTTAAAAATGGTGATTTTTGTGTGAAAATTTTCAATTTTTTTCACCCCCGTTGTACACCTCACGCAAACGCTCGGCTCTTTTCCTCTTTTTTTTACCTCACTCACATGCCTGATAAACAGACGTTTTGATAGAACTTGAGCAAACAACACATTTAAACTGTTAAATGCAAACTTATGGGAAATTCTTTGGTTTGGTTTAGTTTATTATCGTCAAGTAAACCGAAATGCAGTGGAACATCTAATGAATACCCTAAATCAAATTCCCTATCCGCTCAATCCAGTGAAGCAGAAAATATTTTCCAACGTTTGTAATGTAATTATCAATGAATAAATTGTATTATGTGAAACACTTTTTTAATTACACATTTTGCATCTTTGTCTTATAAATGACAGTCCCGGAAGATCCCCTTGTTTCTATGACAATGAGATAGTAATGATGAACCATGTGTACAAAGAAAGATTTCCCAAGGTGAGTCCTGATTCTTTTTTTCAAAACTATTTGTCCATCTGTTTATTTTAAATTTTATCTAGTTGATTTTTCTGCTCACCAAGAAATTCTTGAATACTCACTACCATCTGAAACAATCTGTTAAGTCTTACCATTCTGCAGAAGTCACCATTTTGGGGAAATTAAGGATGTTCAGTAACAGCATTCTTGCCAGGGCCATCGCCATCTGCAAACCAATCAATATTCCCATAGCCAGGCGACTTCATTGAACTTTTCAGTCTAGCTTTTCTCAGATCCAGAAATGTTATACCATGGCCTTGTTCTTGTATTCCCCTCCATCTTAAAAGGTTATTTCAGAACACTTTCCACCTCATTATTTTCTGGTATCTCACTACAGAACCATTTGAAATAATTCCCAATATGTTTTCATATACTTGTAGAAGACAATAAATTGTTTACATTGGTTAAACTGTCCACGGACCACTATTTTAATTTTTAACTATTTTAAGTTTTCCCTCCAGATAGGTACTTATACTTTTATCAAAGTATTGTTGCCTCACAGCCTTCCATCCACAGACTACAATATTATTTTATGGCAACCTAATCTTTTACGCCGTAAATCTTGTCTCTTCCCATTGGTTTCTTGAAATAAAATAAAATCAGTAGAAGACTCGTGCTTATACTGTTCTAAAACAACAGTTACTGCACTTCAGAAACAAATTATTGACTATGTGCTTTGTATTACCCCAAAGTTGCGTAGTGTTTTATAAATAAAAGTCCTTCCATTGTGCATTTGATTACTGCCTTGTTTAAAAAAAAATACAAGAACAATAGAGCACCTTTAGTGTGTGTGTGTGTGTATATATATTATATATATAATATATACACTGATGTGCCGAAACATTATGACCACCTGCCTAATATGTTGTTGGTCCTCCGTGTGCCGCCAAAACAGCGCTGACTCGCCGAGGCATGGACTCAACAAGACCCCTGAAGGTGTCCTGTGGTACCTGGCACCAAAACATTAGCAGCAGATCCTACAAGTCCTATAAGTTACGAGGTGGAGCCGCAGTGGATCGGACTTGTCGATCCAGCACATCCCACAGATGCTCAATCAGATTGAGATCTGGAGAATTTGGAGGCCAGGGCAACACCATGAACACTTCATCAATTTCCTCAAACCATTCCCGAACAATGTGTGCAGTGTGGCATGGTGCATTCTCCTGCTGAAAGAGGCCACTGACATCAGGGAATACCATTGCCATGACGGGGTGTACCTGGTCTGCAACGATGTTTCGATAGGTGACACGTGTCAAATTGACATCCACATGAATGGCCGGACCCAGGGTTTCCCAGCAGAACATTGCCCAGAGCATCACATTCCCTCCACTGGCTTGTCCTCTTCCCACAGTGCATCCTGGTGCCATCACTTCCCAAGGTCAACGGCGCACACATACACTTGATCTAAAAGAAAGCGGGACTCATCGGACCAGGCGACCTTCTTCCACTGCTCCAAGGTCCAGTTCTGACACTCGCGTGCCCAATGTAGGCACTTTCGATGGTGGACAGGGATCATCATGGGCACTCTGACCGGTCTGCGGCTACGCAGCCCCAGACGCAGCAGGGTGCGATGCACTGTGTATTGTGACACATTCCTCCCGTGAGCACCATTAAAATTTTCTGTGGCTTGTGCCACAGTAGACCTGCCAGTTCAGACCAGACGGGATAGCCTTCGTTGCCCTCGCGCATCGATGAGCCTTGCGTGCCCAACATCCTGTCGCCGATTTGTGGTTTGTCCCTCCTCGGATCTCGGACCACTGTCGGTAGGTACCACTGCTGACTGGGAGCACCCCACAAGCCTTGCTGTTTCAGAGATGCTCTGACCCAATCGTCTGACCATAACAATTTGGCCCTTGTCAAAGTCGCTCAGGTCTTTAGTCCTGCCCATTTTTCCTGCATCCAACCCATCAACTTCAAGAACTGACTGTTCACTTGCTGCCGAATATATCTCACCCCCTTGACAGGTGCCATTGTAACAAGATAATCAATGTTATTCACTTCACCTGTCAGTGGTCATAATGTTTTGGCTCATTGGTGTGTGTATATATACACACACACACTCACAAACACACATATGTGTATATATACATACACTAAAGGTACTCTATTGTTCTTGTGTGTTTTTATATATAAATATAAACTTTGTCTATATTTTTGTAAGAGCAATAACTATAGTTTCATGGCACATAACCTATGGCAAACAAATTTTATTCAACAGGCCACGGCTCAAATGGAAGAGAATCTCCAGGAGTTTATCAAATCGAGTGCTCCTGAGAATGTGCTGCCATTAGCTGATGGGGTTCTCAGCTTTATCCACCACCAAATTATTGAACTGGCAAGGGACTGCCTGGCAAAATCTCGAGATGGACTCATCACTTCCAGATATTTCTTTGAGCTGCAAGAGAACTTGGAGAAGCTACTGCAAGATGTAAGTATTCATTTTGAGTTTAAAATTCAGGTCGCATTGTAACCAATTTTGTGTGTAGACGTTGTCTTTTCCTTTATCACAGAAAATAAATATGGCACAAGTCAGACCATGAAACAATCATGTAGATATGAATAATAAAGAAAAAAAATTGCACTTTCTGGAACTCTGAAAGAAAACTACATTTGATTGATCCTGATTTAATCTGGTCCTTTCTTATTAAATTTATTTTTACTGACAGAATATTGTTTGCTCTACTGAAAACATGCTCAGTGTTAACAGAAGTGATTATTTAAAGATCATCATTTAAAACTGTTCACTTGGTTGCAGAAGCTTGGACATGTTCACAATGCCACCCTCTTACAAATATAGCTCTGATAGAGTAAACCTATGTTGAGGCAAACTTTATTGATGCTTATGAGAAGTTTATTTCCAAATGGCAATGCGGCACTTTTTTTCATATTTAGACTCATTACTGCAAACATTGGACTCTTTTTGCAATTAATATTTGAGTTTCAGAATTAGCCTCAGATTTGCTATTTGGGTATTAAACTCAGAAAAAAAAAGGCATAGGTAAATTAGAATCACGTTTTGTGATTTAGACATGGCAATCGAGAATTTTCTACAATATCCACAATGCTTGCGATAACTGAAGATATGTTAGAATAAACATATTTGATCTATTTATTTTGAATTCTCCTGTTTTCTTCTACTTTCTAGCAGCTTACAAGTTGTACTAAATTTTAGGACTCCTAAATCCCAATTTGTCCATTGGTGTCAGAGAACATGAACTTTAAATTTCGTGATCACAATCACTGTTGTGTTCTGTAATGCATTTCTTAACAACTCTTAACTATTTTTTGTAATTATATGCCAGTTTTCTTTTATGTTTTTGCTGTCCGATTGCTTTCTCTGTTTAAATTATGGAGCATGTATCTGTGACACATGATCGAAGAAACCAGCAGCAGGAATAGGTCACAAGCTCTCTCAAGCCTAACTTACAATTCACTACAATCATCGCTGATATGCCCCAGGACATAACATCTTCAATGCAGTTCTACATAGCCCTCAATTCCCCCGTCGTTTGAATATTTATAGACCACTTCTGTAAATATCTTTACTGACATGGCCTCCATAATCCCAAGAGAATTTCAGGGATTCGCCACTCAAAAGAAATTCAACACACTTCAGTTTTAAATGAGGTCCATTTAAATCTCACCTCCCAATATCTCGGAATGGAATGGAATACTTTATTGTCACATGTGACAAGGCACAGTGAAATTCTTTGCTTGCATACATACCCAAGGTATACAAATAGCGGCCACCTACGACGTTGATCTTCTAACAATATATCTTTATTTGAGTGTCTCTTGATAGCAGAAACATCTTAACATCTACTCTCTCATGCCCTGCAGGATCTTGTATGTTTCAGTAAGATCACGTCTCTTCTAAACGCCAATGAATACAGGTCTAACCTTTTTAGTCATTTGTCATAGGACAATCCTCTCATTCCAGGAATCGGTCTTCTGGATTGCCTTCAATGCTGGTATATTCTTAAATAAGGGGAACACAACTGCACACAGTACTCCACGTCATTGCAAAGCTCTTCATATTCCATGCTTATTAACATGACCAAACCAAAAATAGCCTGTTAATTGGTAGGTGTTCTGTAAGGTATTCCTCTGCAAACACTACCCTTGCCAGCTTGATTAGTTCAATCAATATGAAGATTAGAATAACCCTTTATTGATGTTCATTTCTTGCATTCATTTGAATATTTCCCCATTTATGTTTCTTTCCTAAGATAGTGCAATACAAACTTTTAAGATGGGTTTATGATGCATGCCTCTCCCTGTTATGGCTTATTTCCATTGAAACCAATCCCAGATTATTTTCCAACAATATCATTTCAAAACAAGAGACTGCACATGCTGGAATCTGGAGAAAAAAAAACCATCTGCCTATCGCCCACACATTTAAACATGTGGGTTTCTTTTCATAAGTCATAGGAGCAGCAGTAGGCCATCCGGTCCAACAAGTCCACTCCACCATTCAATCATGGCTGATCTATCTTTCACTCTCAACCCCATTCTCCTGATTTGTCCCCACAACAATAGATACCCTTACTAATCACGAATCTTAATCTCTGCCTTAAAAATACCCAATAACGGCCTCCACAACCGTCTGTGGCAATGAATTCCACAACATCCTCTAGGTAAGGAATGATATTCAGTCTTTTGCAAGGGGTGACATAGAATCAGGAGATGTAGAATCAGTATGGAGAGAACTGAGGAATTGTAAGGGTAAAAAGACCCTAATGGAAGTTATCTACAGGCCCCCAAACAGTAGCCTGGATATAGGGTGCAAGTTGAATCAAGAGCTAAAATTGGCATGTCGCAAAGGTAATGCTGCAGTGGTTATGGAAGATTTCAACATGCAGGGAAGCTGGGAAAATCAGCTTGGTAATGGACCCCAAGAAAGGGAGTTTGTGGGGTACCTCCGAGATGGATTCTTAGAGCAGTTTGTACTGGAGCCTACCAGGGAGAAGGTAATTCTGGATTTAGTGTTGTGTAATGAACCAGATTTGATAAGGGAACTCAAGGTAAAAGAGCCATTAGGAGGTAATGATCATAATATGATCAGTTTTAATCTACAATTTGAGAGGGAGAAGGGAAAATCGGAAGTGCCAGTATTGCAGTTGAGTAAGGGGGACTATGGAGGCACGAGAGAGGAGCTGGCCAGAGTTGACTGGAAAGAGACCCTAGCGGGGAAGATGATGGAACAACAATGGCAGGTATTTCTGTGAATAATACAGAAGGTGCAGGATCAGTTCATTCCAAAGAGGAAGAAAGATTCGAAGGGGAGTAAGAGGCAACCCTGGCTCACAAAGGAAGTCAAGGACAGTATAAAAATAAAGGAGAGGAAGTATAACATTATAAAGATGGGCGGGAAGCCAGAGGATTGGGACTCTTAAAGAGCAACAGAAGATAACTAAAAAGGCAATACGGGGAGAAAAGATGAGGTACGAAGGTACGCTAATCAAGTATATAAAGGAGGATAGTAAAAGCTTATTTAGGTACGTGAAGAGGAAAAAATTGTTAAGACAAATGTGGGTCCCTTGAAGACAGAAGCAGGTGAATTTGTTATGGAGCACAAGGAAATGGCAGACGAGTTGAACAGGTACTTTGGATCTGTCTTCACTAAGGAAGACACCAACAATCTCCCAGTTGTACTAGTGGACAGAGGTCCTAGGGTAATGGAGGAACTGAAGGAAATTCACATTAGGCAGGAAATGATGTTGGGTAGACTGATGGGACTGAAGGCTGATAAATCCCCAGGGCCTGATGGTCTGCATCCCAGGGTACTTAAGGAAGTGGCTCTAGAAATCGTGGATGCATTGGTGATCATTTTCCAATGTTCTATGGATTCAGGATCAGTTCCTGTGGATTGGAGGGTAGCTTTTAAGAAAGGAGGGAGTAAGAAAACGGGAAATTCTAAACCAGCTAGCCTGACATCAGAGGTGGGGAAGATGCTGGAGTCAATTATAAAAGACGAAATTGCGGAACATTTGGATAGCAGTAATAGGATCGTTCCAAGTCAGCATGGATTTACGAAGGGGAAATCATGCTTGACTAATCTGGAATTCTTTGAGGATGTAACTAGGAAAATGGACAAGGGAGAGCCAGTGGAGGTCGTGTACCTGGACTTTCAGAAAGCCTTTGATAAGGTCCCACATAGGAGATTAGTGGGCAAGATTAGAGCACATGGTATTGGAGGTAGGGTGCTAACATGGATAGAAAATTGGTTGGCAGACAGGAAACAAAGAGTAGGGATTAACGGGTCCCTTTCAGAATAGCAGGCAGTGACTAGTGGGGTTCCGCAAGGCTCGGTGCTGGGACTGCAGCTATTTACAATATACATTAATGACTTAGATGAAAGGATTAAAAGTAACATTAGCAAATTTGTGGATGACACAAAGCTGGGTGGAAGTGTGAACTGTGAGGAGGGTGCTATGAGGATGTTGTGTGAGTGGGCAGATGCAGTTTAATGTGGATTAATGTGCGGTTTTCCACTTTGGTGGTAAGAACAGGAAGGCAGATTATTATCTGAATGGTGTCAAGTTAGGAAATGGGGAAGTACAAAGAGATCTGGGTGTCCTTGTTCATCAGTCACTTAAAGTTAGCATGCAGGTACAGCAGGCAGTGAAGAAAGCTAATGGTATGTTGGTCCTTTATGACAAGAGGAGTTGAGTATAGGAGCAAAGAGGTCCTTCTGCAGTTGTACAGGGCCCTAGTGAGACCGCACCAGGAGTACTGTGTGCAGTTTCGGTCTCCAAATTTGAGGAAGGACATTCTTGCTATTGAGGGCGTGCAGCGTAGGTTCACTAGGTTAATTCCTGGAATGGCGGGACTGTCATATGTTAAAAGACTGGAGCGACTAGGTTTGTATATGCTGGAATTTAGAAAGATGAGATGGGATCATATTGAAACATATAAGATTCTGAAGGGATTGGACACGTTAGAGGCAGGAAACATGTTCCTAATGTTGGGGGAGTCCAGAACCAGGGGTCACAGTTTAAGAATAAGGGGTAGGCCATTTAGAACGGAGATGAGGAAAATCATTTTCAATCAGAGAGTTGTAAATCTGTGGAATTCTCTGCCTCAGAAGGCAGTGGGGGCCAATTCTCTGGATGCTTTCAAGAGAGAGCTGGTCAGAGCTCTTAAAGATAGCTGAGTCAAGGAATATGGGGAGAGGGCAGGAATGGCGTACTGATTGTGAATGATCAGCCATGATCACATTGAATGGCGGTGCTGGCTCGAAGGCCGAATGGCCTACTCCTGCAACTATTGTCTATTGTCTATCCCCTCGATTTATCTTCGCTATTCCCTCTCTTATCTGGTGCCACTTTCCTATCCTCCCTCCCTTAAACTGGTTCAATTTATCATCTTCCAACCTCTATCAACCTTCCCTCTCCCCGTCCCAACCTGACTCTGTCTGGCTATTTTGTTTCCTTATCTGTTTCCATCTATCACCCAGCAACCACTGTCTCATAACCCATTCCTTCTCTCCTGAGATGCTGCCTGACCTCTGAGTTACTCCAGCATTTTGTGAATAAATAACACCTCCCTTATCCATCTGTCTCCATCTGACCATCAAACCCACCTCACCAAGTTCCACCTAACACATAGCTGCTCTTCTCTCACCCCTCACTCTCACCTCTTTATATTGGCTAGCTTCCCCCTGATGCAGGATTTTGACCTGGAACATCAACCATCCCTTTGTTTCCACAGATGCTGCTTGACCAGCAAAGTTCTTCCAATGGTTTAATTCTTGTATGTTTATCATTATTCATCATGATGCCATTACTTTCTTTGATTAACAATGTGTCACCTTTTTTTGCCAATTCCTTTGGAATATGGAATAACCTGGAATATTGAGTTCCCATTCCAGTCACCCTGCAACTATATGCCTTTGATATCTATTAAATCAAACAAATTAATTTTTATTTGTTCCATTAACTGAAATATATATTTCAAATGCTGTGAGCATTCATGTAAGGAGTCTTAAGCTGTGACATTTTCCAATTGTTACTCCAGTTTTGACTGCACATTTTACCTTTTTTTTGGACCCCTTGCCGTCATGCTTTGAGTTTCATTCATCTCCTTCACTACCACTGGGCACTGCGCTCTCATTTCATTTTGTTAAACTTTTCATGTCTTGAATCACTCAATCCCATGGCAAAACCTTCTTCTGATCCTATTTATGTTATCAGTACCCAAGTGGACCACGTCAATTGAATCTTACCACTTCGTATTCCTTTCCAGCCCAATTGAGATGCCATTACTTTGGCCACAGAGTAGGCACCAAGGCCTTTTGAAATCTATCTTGACTGTAGAGCACTATGCAGTCCCCATGATTACTACATTTTTCTTTTCTAAACCCATGTAAATAGTTCAGCTGTTCCATGGTGCTATGGACAATTTGCACATCCACTTTACAATCCCCAATTTACCCAAACTGAGCAAAAATCTAATGCCTTTGGACAAGGCTGAGCGTGGAGGCTCCCCAAGAGCTACTTTCTTCGGATCCCTCCACCTGCATTCACATTGTACTGCCCCAGAGCACTGATCAAATTTGAATTAATTAATCATCCTCCTGGAGTAGAGTGCCCAGGTAACATTCACTCTCCCTGAAGTGTCCTGCCCAATAATTCTGAGCTGCAGTTCCCGAATTGCACGTGCACAATAGGGTCTACAGATTTCCACATACTACAGCTCCAATGCATATCCTGCCCAGCTATTGGATGTTAGGGTGTAATTATTTTAATCATGCACTTGTGATTATATTTTTGTTCCCTGATTTAAATCTTTTGAGATTTAAGAGATTGGACAGAAGTACCCACCTGTCATTACCAGCTGTCCTGTGACATTAGGCTTCAGCATTGACAGCTATGAATAGGTTGGGGCCAGGTCTTGTCTTCCATGCATGTATCTCTCCACTTTCTCAGACTTCTGAGGAACCTTTGTCTCTGCATTTTCCCAGATTCCAGCTTCTCACACCAAGACTTGTACATCTTGCTAACCCCAGACTAGTGTGCGTTGATTCATATATCACAGAAACAGGCCCTTTGAACCACCATGTCCATATCAATGTCGTACAATCTATATTACTTCCTTTTATCATCATTTGGTCTTTACAATCACTTCACCACTTTAATCATGATGTTGTCTTTTAGTATTATTAGTTTAGTTTAGAGATACAGCACGGAAACAGGCCCTTCGGCTCACCGAGTCCTCACCGACCGGATACAGGCAGCATCCGTAGTCGGGATCGAACCCGGGTCTCTGGCACGGCAAGTGCTGTTAGGCAGCAACTCTACCGCTGCGCCACCATACCACCCTGTTGTATTTATTGTAATAAATAAAAACCAAAACCAAATGTTTTCATTTCAATAAGAATGTAGAGTACACCTGGGACCAATAACAATGCAGGAAGGTCATCCATGCTGAATAATTGCCTGGATGATGATGCAATTATCTGCAATATCTCTGTGCACAGAAGCTTCATCACAGATTCCCATGATATTCTCATTTGCATTTATTCAATTTAGTTTGATTTTGTCTGGCTTTAATTTATATACCAAAAAACTGAGTTGAATATGTTGGTATAAATTGATGAAAATTGAATACGACTGACTGGAATAATGAACATCAATTAGGTATCAAAACCAAGTGGTATATTTATTGTATAACCTCTGAGTAGTAGACTGTTTTTATTTTATTTCTACCGCCTGTAAATTTTTGGCAAATGGAGAGCAATTGGAACCACCTTAAACTCTTTAAGCATTTCAGAGGTTGCTGATATTTAGAAACGGTTTTTAATGTAAATTATCCCAAGTATTTCACAAATAACATTTTGACAATATCATAAAGGTAGTTCACAATGGGTTGGAGGTTGGGTGACAATAAAGAAAAGATGAGGCCATGGAGAGATTTGAAAACAGGGAAGAAAGTGTTAAAATCTATCTGTGGTCTTGCCCAGGAAACATCTGAGACCAGTGTGCCTTGGATTGTGATGGGTGAAAGGAATTTTGTCCATGTGAAGTTTTGGCAAAGGGGCATTAAAACTAGTCAGTTGTGAGGATTTTAACAGCAGATTGCTCAAGTAGGTGTGCATTACACGAGTGAAGGTATATGGGTTGTGTGACATATACATCATAAATGAGCTCACCTCAGCTCAGAGTTCAATCGCACAGAGATGACTAAATAAGGTTCAGTCTAGTATACCTTGGGAGAGGAATAGAGCTTGAGGTGTGGAGACGAAAATAAATAGTTTTATTTTCTCAATGTTTAAAGTAAAATTTAGAGAATCTCGCATTGTGTCGTTGGACAGTGTTGACGAAGTGCAGCATATGAGAAGAGGATCGAGAATCAATCTTTGGGAGGACAGAAATTCTCTACCTAGTATTAAACGATGGTGACAATTGCATCAGGATGCACAATAAAGTAAAAATATTGGAGAATGATAGTATATATTTTACGGAATCATAGGCAGCATTCTTTAAACCTTTTTTGTCAATATTATTACATTCTCAATATTATTACACGGTGGATGATACTGTGTGACTCACTTCTTGAAAACATAATATGTATCTTAAGTGATGCCACTTAAGGGAGATCGTTGTATGTCTTCAGACTTCTGACTGTACACTCATACAATAAACAATATGATGCCGTTGAAGCTTTGAAGAAGTTCAGAAATAAGATTTTGGGAGGAGTGAAGCGATAGTTATTGCATTGATTTTAAAATTATTTTACACTTAATTTTGAGCAGCATTCTGCACCAATTCTTTTCTTTGTCACTGTTTAATCTTGTTACCGTGATCTTGTACGTGTTGATTCTTGCAAGTTGCAAAATATTACTTTGTAAGTCCTAAAATATGTAAGCATTAAAATCCAACTACAGTAATATGAGGAACTATTTCAATAGAAAAGCATAACATTTTTACGAAAATTTTAATTATATTTTTCAGAGAAAAATGCTTTGTGTTTATTTTCTCTTTTTTATTGCATTGCACCCGCCTAGTTGGAGTCTCTTAAGGAGGCAGCGTGATGTAACCTGGAGGGGTGGGGGAATAGTGGGTCATTTTAATTTCATGCGCCGACGATTTACTAGTGGTGATGGATGGTTTTTCAGACACAGTATAACTTAACCTGCCTGGATAAATTGTTCAGCTGGTGGTTATGTCATTGGGATTCACAGTGTATAGGAATGACATAGGCATTCCTCAGACAAGCATGACATCAGCTTCAGATGCTAATGATTGTGTGCTGTTGCGGGCAAGGCAAAAACTGCACAGAAATGAGGTTCTAGTATGTAGTGCAGCATGTTTCAAAAGAGGTTTAAACAGCAACAAAGCAAGATGCCCAGATTATCCTTTGAGCACGACAGTATTTTGATGAGAATTTCGGAGCCACAGAAATGTGCAAGATTTTTGGCAGGCATACTATTACAAGTTGAGCCCCTTCTTTCACTAATGTTTTTGATGTGGAGGGCATTGTGCAATAATTGTGTACAATATAGAATTTCTATTGTTTCTGAAATAAGTTGTGAAGTTGCAAAATCCTGGTTTAAATATTAATCTGATTTTTATTTTATAGGCTCATGAACGGTCTGAGAGTTCAGAGGTGACGTTTGTGACCCAGCTGGTGAAGAAGCTGATGATCATTATTGCCCGGCCAGCCCGACTGCTTGAGTGTCTGGTGAGAGAAACGTTTCATGTACTCATTACCTGTATGTCCATCAATACAATATGTCCAGAATTAAGGAAACAAGGTAAATAAAAATTCAAGGCCAAGCAGATCATTATTGTTACATTTACCTGTGCAGTGTGAAAGAGTACAGGCAGAAAATGCTAGCTTAAGATAAGGTGCGAATGGGAAAGGTTTTAACTGTAAATTGCAATGAAATAACAGTGTGCTTTTAAATGTCAAGGTTCTGGGGCAGTCCCATACTTCCGACCTGTCTAGCTTCCCAGTGAATTTGTTGAAGTAGCTCTTAAATCAAGGCCACATTTGTTATGAATGGAGGTGTCACAAGACACCACAGAAATGTATGCTACATTGATTCACCTCCACCCCAATGAAGCAATTCTTATTGTGTCACAAAATAGATTTGTAGAGATGGGTGAGCAGGTGAATACAAAGTGCGTGTGCTGCGTTCAGCTGTCAGCATTTGAACCTCTTTGTAGTAGCTTACAAAGAAGAGGGCAAGAATGCAGGCAAAGTATTAATGAAGACACACAAATGTTCTGCCTAGCTGGGCTTCACCAGATATGATACATCAACATTATGATCAAGAATATTTGATGGCACATAACTGAATGTTTGGATTGAATGGCTATTTGTTACTGATGTTCTAGGAATTAGGTTGCCCTAGTCGCTGTTTATTATATTTTGGTCACTGAAGTGACAGGAGTGTGATCACCTGTCCATTTTTAATTTGTTGATTAATGATATGGATGTTGATATTTATTAAAAGTTTTATTTCAGGTTTATTCCAAAGGGTAACGGTCAATAGGTATTTTGGTAACTTCCCAACTTACGTAACAGGGCTTAACAAACTTCACTGTGCAATTATGTACTTTCCTACCTGTTTATCCTCTATAAATCACCTTGCATTTCCATGGATTGAATTCATTTGCCAGAATTCCTGATCACTCCAATCCACTAATATTTTCCTCCAGTCTACAGTTTCTTCCCTTACTACCCAACTACAAAAAAAAAGTTAGTTAATAATTAAAGATCCCAATCTAACAAGCCTATAGTTTCATGCTTTGCGTCCCTCCAATCTTGAATAGCAGCGTTACATTTGTGGTTCGGCAGTCCTCTGGGGCTCTCCAGAATCCAGGAAATGTTGTAATGTTGTTACAAAGTTTGCAGGACTTCAGTGTGGAGTCCCTGCTGGACCAGAGGAACTATTTAGAAACTAGAAAAGGATGATTAAAGATTATAAATAGTGAAAATAAGAGAATAAAGAAGTAAATAATATGAAAACTGTATGAGCTTTTACAGGTATATAATAAGGATGATAGTGACTAAAGTAAGTATTGCTCCCTAACAGGATAAGATTTGGGAATTAATAATATTAATTAGGGAAGTTACTGCAGTTCTTAATAATTACTTTGGAATGGTCTTCACAGTAAAAGACACAGAAAATGGCCAAGAAAAAGCAGACAATAGACAATAGGTGCAGGAGGAGGCCATTCTGCCCTTCGAGCCAGCACCGCCATTCAATGGGATCATGGCTGATCATTCTCAATCAGTACCCCGTTCCTGCCTTCTCCCCATACCACCTGACTCCGCTATCCTTAAGAGCTCTATCTAGCTCTCTCTTCAATGCATTCAGAGAATTGGCCTCCACTGCCTTCTGAGGTAGAGAATTCCACAGATTCACAACTCTCTGACTGAAAATGTTTTTCCTCATCTCAGTTCTAAATGGCCTACCCCTTATTCTTAAACTGTGGCCCCTTGTTCTGGACTCCCCCAACATTGGGAACATGTTTCTTGCCTCTAACGTGTCCAACCCCTTAATAATCCTATATGTTTCGATAAGATCTCCTCTCATCCTTCTAAATTCCAGTGTATACAAGCCTAGTCGCTCCAGTCTTTCAACATATGACAGTCCCGCCATTCTGGGAATTAACCTAGTAAACCTACGCTGCACGCCCTCAATAGCAAGAATATCCTTCCTCAAATTTGGAGACCAAAACTGCACACAGTACTCCAGGTGAGGTCTCACTAGGGCCCTGTACAACTGCAGAAGGACCTCTTTGCTCCTATACTCAACTCCTCTTGTTATGAAGGCCAACATTCCATTGGCTTTCTTCACTGCCTGCTGTACCTGCATGCTTCCTTTCAGTGACTGATGTGTGTGTGTGTGTGGGGGGTATCAATTCTATTCCAACAAAATGCTGGAGTAACTTAGCGGGTTATATATATATATATATATATCGCACAACTATATATATATCGCACAACACACGTTGATTTTTAAAAGCACTACTAGTGAAGAGGGCCCGTTGGGCCCATTCCCACCCCCCCCATTCTCTCCTCCCCAACCCCAATCTTACTCTCGCCACACCCCCCCTTTCCCCACGACCTCCCCTTTTCCCAGTACCCCTATTTCCCCCACCACCAAGCCCCCTCCGGACAACCCCTGTTGTCCCCCTCCCCAGTCCCCATTCTCAGACCCCGCCACCATTCTCTCCCCCGTTGGGCCCATTCCCACACCCCCCATTCTCTCCTCCCCCAACCCCAATCTTACTCTCCCCACACCCCCCCCTTTCCCCACGACCTCCCCTTTTCCCAGTACCCCTATTTCCCCCACCACCAAGCCCCCTCCGGACGACCCCTGTTGTCCCCCTCCCCAGTCCCCATTCTCCCCATTCTCTCCTCCCCAACCCCAATCTTACTCTCCCCACACCCCCCCTTTCCCCACGACCTCCCCTTTTCCCAGTACCCCTATTTCCCCCACCACCAAGCCCCCTCCGGACGACCCCTGTTTTCCCCCTCCCCAGTCCCCATTCTCAGACCCCGCCACCATTCTCTCTCCCCCAGACACACTCTTACTATCCCCCACCCCCCCTTTCCCCAGCACACCTCTTTCCCCTACTCTCTCTTGCCCCCAGCACCAACAGGTCTGGGGGGGGGGGGGGGGCGGGGAGCGCATCAGTGAAAGGTCCGGGGGGGGGGGGGGGGGGGCGATAGCGGGGAGAGGGTCTCCCGGGTGTGGGAGAGAGGAGAGAAGCAAGGCGAGAGGGGAGCCCATACGCACAGACGCACCACGCTGAAAGCCTTCAATAAATCAGTAGGAGGGGGGTTGGGCGAGCTCTTCTCACATGGGCATTTTGACGTCACACGCTGAAGGCCATGGACAAAACCTCTGTAACTTAACAAATACACGACCAAATCAAATAAAAATATCATTTTCCAGCAGCGTTCAGCGTCGTGGCGCTACGGTTCACCGTTTTTACCGAAATCAGTCGAAATAACTGAGAGAATTTTTTTTTGGACTTTTAAACCTCTAACTTAAAAAATATACGACTGATTTAAATAAAAAAATAATTTTCGGCAAGCGTCCAGCGGTGTGATTAGGTGGTGCAAAAATTGTGGCGCTACGTTTCACCGTTTTGCCGAAATCAGCTGAAATCACTGTTACAAACATATATACTCTTCTGAGTTTTAGTATATTAAGATTCTAATAAGCCACCTTAATACAAAAAAGATGCACCAGACACACAGACAATTAAGGCGGTTATAGGGAAGGAGGAACCTCCTGCCAGTCAAAAAAAATAATGGGACTTGTATTGGAATATAATAGAAAAATAAGTGGTCCCAGTGAAACTAGTGGGACTTGATGCTGACGTTCATAAACCAGATGGCTGCCCTCGTAGGGTCTTGTAGAATACCGAGATAAGTTTTTTAAAACCTTGTTATTTCAACAGGAGCAAATGATTTTTAACATTTAGTTTTGAGAAAAACTTTTTTTTCTTGAAAGTACTTATTTATAATTTTTCCTTGAATGTACTCCTCAGTCTTTTCATAGAAATAGCAAGCTGATCGTTATGGTGTATCCTTTTTGTATTAAGGTGGCTTATTAGAATAGTGCTTTTAAAAATCAACGTGTGTTGTGAGATATATATATATATATATATAACCCACTAAGTTACTCCAGCATTTTGTTGGGATGGAATTGATGAGACACACACACGCACACGCACACGCACACACGATGAATGGAGATCAACAAACTGATGAGAAATCTTGCAGATTCAGGCAAGAATTTAAGAATTCTGGATCACAGTGATGATAAATAGAAAGGTTACTTGTTTCTGCAATGGTTATTAGCTCCTGGGGGTGATTTGAACATATTAACACCAAAAGGTATGACATTGTTAGCATGCATAAATTCTCCAATCTCTCCTCACAACTGAACTGCTGCACCCTGGCCAAGATTCTGGTAAATCTCCTGTGCACCCTCTTCAATGCTAACATATTCTTCCCATAGCATCGTGCCCAGAACTGCACTCAGTACTCAGGCTGAGGTCTGACCAAACTTTTAGACTGTCGTAGCAGAACCATTTCTCCTTTCCCTGTCAACATGTATATTTTTTGGACAAAGATCAATTTAAACTGTGTTTCTAGACATGTTTTATTCCTTGAGCACTCAATATTTTAAGTGGGAATTGTTCCAAATTGTTTTAAGTTTATGGCTTGTTTACTTGAAATAAAATGTGTTTATTTCCATTCCACCATGCACTGTATCAAATGGAATGATGTATCAAATGCTATTTAAGTTTCAGTGTTCAGAAAAGTTTGTGAAGAAGCAGAAAACTGAGAAGAGGAAGCAGAAGGTGCTGACATAACTTTGTATTTTCTTGTTTACTCCCAACTAAAACATGCTGCTTTTGATTTTGCAGGAGTTTGATCCTGAAGAATTTTATCATTTATTGGAAGCAGCTGAAGGCCATGCCAAAGAAGGACAAGGAATCAAATGTGATATTCCCCGCTACATCATCAGTCAACTGGGGCTCACCAGGGATCCCTTGGAGGGTAAGTGAATGTTAATGAAAAGGGCAGTAGTACTTGCCCAATGCTAGCGAATTCTTATATTACTTATGCAAGTAATGAATGTGGACCTCTGAGTTTAAATATTTTTAGGGCTGAAAATGTTAAATAGCAATGATTGAATTAAAAGCACAGGAACATCGGGATAGATGAGGTTTAATTGATTAAAAGAAACAACATGGAAACGGGCCCTTGGGCCCACCAGGTCCATGTCGACCATCGATCACCCATTCACACTATTTCTATGTTATTCCACTTTCACATCCACTCCCTGCACGCTAAGGGTAATTTACAGAGGCCAACTACCCAAAATAAAAGGCGTCTTTTTGGGCATGGGAGGAAACCTATGTGGTGTCGGGGAGAACATGCAAACTCCACACGGACAGCACCTGAGGTCAGGATCGAACCCAGTTCTTTGGCAATGTGCGTTAGCATCTCTACCAACTGTGCCACTGTGACTAATGGTTGTTTCATTCCTTTAGTTACTTCAGCGATTCAGTGTAAACATGGATGGTCTGTGACTAAATTCCATAAATTCACTACACTCTTTTCATGTCTGATAATATTGTCCCTAGTGGGTGTAGGATAGTGTTAATGTACGGGGATCGCTGGGCGGCACGGACTTGGTGGGCCGAAAAGGCCTGTTTCCGGCTGTATATATATGATATATGATATGAATATGTCCATCTTAGATTTTCAATTAAAAATTGCCGTTAGCATCATTTGACTTTTGCTGACGAGAATTCCAAATTTCCACTGTCTTGATGAAAGGCTTGGCTCTAATTTTAAAGCCTTGCCCCCTTGTTGTGGATTTCTACAACAACCAGAGAAACTGTATCTCTGTCTTCATGATTCCTGATTAATCTACTAATGATGGCAATTCATAGTTCTGTACCATATTCCCAAGATTTCATGAATGAGGTTGGGGCTTCAGTTGTATATGGTATTGTCCAGTAAAGTACATGGAACAGCATAGGAACAGGCCCTTTGGCCCACTATGTCTGTGCAAACATGATGCCAAATTACAATCCATATTCTTCCATAAAGTAGGTTTCAGATGTGATAATGTGAATAATGGTGTAAAACTTGGGAAATTCTTTCCGAAAATACATATTGTTCATTTATGCGGCAGGTTGCCAGCCACAAATCAGGGTTCATTCCAAAATCAATTGTAATTAATTTATTGTTGTACATTTGCCAATGGCATCTTGGGGTTTGATAAGTGCCAGTTGTACCCTGCCTTTCTTTTCATGAAACAATAGCTATTTTGCATGCTTCTATTTCAACCAGAAATGGCCCAGTTAACCAGCTTTGACAGTGGCAGTACAGAACTCCCAGAAAATGAAGATTCTTCAGATGTGAGTATTGTTGGTCAAAAGTAAAACATTCAAATAAAAGGTACAGACAGCAAACTATTTCATCAATTTAAATGGACATGGCTAATAGCATGTTGTGTAAACCTTTATGACAGTATGTCCATTACTGTAAAATGTGTTGAGGAACATGGATGTTTGAAGGAAATTATACTTTTCTCTTTGTATATAATAACAACTTCTCTTTAAATTTAACTTATATCATAGTAAAGTGTCTTAGTAGAGCATACTCAACCAAGGATCCGCGACAAAAGTGTAGAACTCAAAGTGAGATGATCAAGAGGGTAAAATTGAATGGGAACAGAGAGCTTGGAAAATTGTGAGCCATGTTAGGTTATAGATATAGGAAGCAGTGAGGGCTTGAATGAAAGCAATGATGTGAATTATATTATTGAGGAAATCCATGTACAGCTCAAGGACAATGAATGAACAAAACTTAAGCTGGTTATAATTTGGGCTGTTTTAAATGAGCACATTTTTACAGTGTATTATTGGCTATCCAGGATTGTACTGGAATAGTTAAGACTTGAGGTCTCTCATAATCGCGTCAGTAGCAGATTCATTGGAATGGGTTAGGGGTTAATTAGACAACCTTCCTGGGGTGAAAATTATCATAGGACTAGTATGTAGTTGGATGCTTCTCTTCAAGTTAGCTATGTTACCAAGGAGAGAAACAGCATCAATGACAAGAGAGCTGAGATTACGGTAGGAGCAGAAGATGGTGACTGATTTTTGCAGTATTTAGTCATAGCTAATTTCTGCTTCTCGAACACTGGGTATCAGACTAGCAATCTGACATTTTAGGGGCAGAAGAGGAGCTGAGAGATGTTAGTGAGGTAGAAGTGGGTATTATCGACAAATCACTGCATTTTCAGATGATCTCATCAAGGAGTAGAATGTTGCAAAGTTTAGGACCAAAATTGATCATTTGGTCCAGCATTAGGCACAGTGTAGGATGAGGAAGACAAGCCCAGTACATGACAGTGAACTGTGAGGAGGATGCAGGGTGATTTGGACAGGTTGGGTGAGTGGGCAGATGACTGGCAGATGCAGTTTAAACGTGAAGTTATCCATTTTGGTGGCAAGAACAGGAAGGCAGATTATTATCTGAATGGTGTCCAGTTAGGAAAAGGGGAAGTACAATGAGATCTGGGTGTCCTTGTTCATCAGTCACTGAAAGTAAGCATGCAGGTATAGCAGGCAGTGAAGAAAGCTAATGGCATGTTGGCCTTCATAACAAGAGGAGTTGAGTATAGGAGCAAAGAGGTCCTTCTGCAGTTGTACAGGGCCCTAGTGAGACCACACCTAGAGTATTGTGTGCGGTTTTGGTCTCCAAATCTGAGGAAGGACATTCTTTCTATTGAGGGAGTGCAGCGTAGGTTCACGAGATTAATTCCCAAGATGGCGGGACTGTCATATAATGAAAGAATGGAGCGACTGGGCTTGTATACACTGGAGTTTAGAAGAATGAGCGGGTATCTTATTGAAACATATAAGTATTAAGGGATTGGACACTCTAGAGGCAGGAAACATGTTCCTGATGTTGGGGGAGTCCAGAACCAGGGGCCACAGTTTAAGAGTAAGGGGTAGGCTATTTAGAACGGAGATGAGGAAGAACTTTTTCACCCAGAGAGTTGTGAATCTATGGAATTCTCTGCCTCAGAAGGTATTGGAGGCCTTTCAGCATGCTTTCAAGAGAGAGTTAGATAGAGCTCTTAAAGATAGCGGAGTCAATGGGTATGGGGAGAGGTCAGGAACGGGGTATTGATTGTGGATGATCAGCCATGATCACAGTGAATGGCAGTGCTGGCACGAAGGGCCGAATGGCCTACTCCTGCACCTATTGTCGATTGGTATTCTCTGGCTGTTACACTGTTACGAATCAAACTAGGTGACTGCAGTGTTTTCCAGCTGGAGTGACATTACTAAACATGGTCGAGGTAATTGTGTTAAAGGCTGCAGCCAACATAAGAAGGATAGTAAGGTACAGTTTTCCACCTTGCATTTATCTAGGAACTAATTGGTAACTTGAGTAAAATAACATTTCTGCAATGTGGAAACTATGATGGATAGTAGAGAAGTTCAAACGTGGTAAAATGGACATGTATATCGGAGGACAGTGACGGATAGGGCAGATAGAAAAGAAGATTGGAAACGGAGGTATCTTTTGCAAGGAGGAATAGGGATCAAAAGGTTTTTTGTACATTTAAAGGGAAAGAACACTAACAATAGAGAGAACAATTAATATCAACAAAAAAACAAATGGTTCAAGAAGAGTGTGAGTGCCCGTATGAAGTGAATATGATTGAGGGAGAAGGTAGAAGGTTTCATAGACATGGTAATTTTGGGAATTAATTGATGAGAGATGGCATGGAACAATGCATATTGAGGGCTAAAATGAGTGAAATCCTTTGATATAATTTCACCACTTGGGTAAAGGAATGGAGGAGAATCTCAGAGACAAATAAATGGATAATCTTCATTTAAGTAAAATAAGATTATATGTGCCTTTTGCACTATTGGTCGTAAGGATGGTGAAGGCAGGGGGAGTGGGGTTTAAGAGGTTGCTTTGCAAGAAGTAAGTAAGGAAGCCTGAATCATTCTGGAATGGCAAGCAGACTCGAAAGGTAGGGCTGGGCCTGATTATGTTTTGTGATCCAGCCATATCAGAGGTTAAATGGCTTTGCCAGTTGTTAACATCAACATTAAAATACATGTCCCTTGTGTTTCAGGGAAATTGGCTATTATTCAGTTACATTCAATTGTGGTGCAGGTTACATTCATGTTATCCAATTTGTGACATCAGCGATATAGTGTTTTCAGTTGAGAAGAATTATACATACTGCAAGAGAAGTGATGACATTTTCAGAATTGTTAAAACTCTCAATAATGAATTCTTTATCTCTCAAAAATACTCTTCAGTTTAAGCTTTTGAAGTTGTTACTTTGTCTTTGTCTTAATAGCCTCAAACATTATTTGTAGGATAAAGGGTATTTTGTGTTTAATCAAAAATTCTACACATTTATTTTAAGAATGCAATAATGGATACAATGCACAAATTTACCTGCTGCCAGAATATCAGGTTTATTTCTTCAATTTTGATTACTTTCAGGGTCGTGGTGCGACATTTAGCACAAAGAAAACCCCGTGTGAGGAAGACTTCGAAAACCTAAAGCTGATTAGCAATGGAGCCTATGGGTAAAGGTTTTTATTGTTAAACAGAGAACCTAGTGATCACACTCTCCCTTTTCATTGTTTCTAAAATAACGACTTTTTTCTTGGTTGGTGAGTACTTATGAGATTGTTTGTGGGCTACAACTTGGACAGTAAGGCAGTGAAAGCAATGCAGATAAAGTGAAACAATCAATGAAGATTCTCCTTTGTTCTTCCCAGTGACAGCAACTTCAAAAATATGAATGTAAGTAACAAAAAACAAAGGAGAATGTAAACAGCACTCAAGACTTTGAGCTATCCTCTATTTATAGCCTGGAATTCCCTTGAGGACTTGGAGGCCAGAGGTCGGAACAGTAAATTTGTCCATTCTTATTATTCTCCAAATATGGAAATTAAAATTTAATTTGGGTTGTAAAGAAAACACATGGTCCACTGTTCAATGAGGATATATTAAATCAAACATCTCAAAGATTTCAGTTGCACCAGAAAAATGATTTTTTCCACAAAACCTAAACTCTTGTTGTCTTTTGAAGATGGTCTCCATCAGGTATAGCTGGTGGAAGCTAATTTACGAGGCTTAAAACTTGGTACGGTAGCCGTTATTAGGGAGCATGATGCAATTGGAGGTGGAATTGATAAACATATGATTAAAGATAAAGGATATGTTGCCTTATTAAACACATAATGGCGTCAAAATTCAGCAAAATGTTCGACATTATATTTGATTTGTGCTTAGATGAATGTGTTTTGGGATGCACTTACGTGGGATGTTCCAGGCCAGTTGTTATTGTTTCAGCCAAAGAACCAGAACTGGTAAATAAATGTATGCCATCACTATTTCTAACATGCTGCTTACTCAAGATTACTTATGCAGATAGTCAGTCACCATTGTGTGGTCAATAGTTAACCCTGTAGAAATATATAATTATTTGAGTTAGCATTTTTCCACTTATACAATGAAAGTGTTATTCATTGAGTTACCTGATTCATCTGCCATTTGCTTAGTCACAAGCTAACCTCCTAAGAACGTTGCCATTTTGCTAATATTCTTTTGCTGACTGATGTTGCTTCTGATAATAGAATTTTGCTGTTATCACAGTGGTAAGTAATTGGTACAATGTGTGCTTATCTTACAGAGCAGTCCATCTTGTGAAACATAAGGAAACACGGCAGAGGTTTGCTATGAAGAAAATTAACAAGCAGAATCTCATTCTAAGGAACCAAATCCAGCAAGCATTTGTTGAAAGAGATATCTTGACCTTTGCTGAGAATCCTTTTGTTGTGAGCATGTTCTGCTCTTTTGAGACAAAACGGCATCTGTGTATGGTGATTGAATACGTAGAAGGTAAGTTACTTAATTGATGTGAGGTTAAGTGAATTTAAAAAAAACTTCATTCTGTTGTCATAACATTATACTGTTGTGTCATTTCTGTTCTCTTATTAACTGCAATAGGCTTTTGGAGTCATGGAGCACAGAAACTGTCCCTTCAACCCACCTTGCCAGGCTGCAAAGATCTCATTTTACCCTGAGATCATAAATCATTTTACCTTGACATCATTTACCCAGAGTTCATAAATGCCCAAAGTTCAACACAATTTAACTGAGTTCCCCTTGTTGCAATAGAGAAGACAACGGCTTAGATTGTGAATCACTGACAGTTATTTTGCAATTTCACTTCAATCCACACAGTAATGGAAATTTTGAATTGCATGTCAGATTTACCTTAATAACAAGCATTTTCCATTATAATTTGATAATTCGGGCATTGGTGCCATGAATTTCATTTAACATCTAACTGGGATGAATAGAGATAAATTATGGTTTGATGAGGTAACCATATCTTCATTGCTGCTTTGATGTTCATTGACTTATCCTGTTGACCTAATTTGTGGAGTTATACACTTATTCAGTGTTCCAACTCAAATGTCGTCAATGAGTCTCCCAAGCAACATGATCTTAATTATTTGTAAATCATTGGACAGTTTGAGCATTTTAAGTAAAAAAGAATTTGGCTGGATGAAGTGATCCATTGTTACTCTGATCTTCCTATACTGCTCATGAAATTAAACAATGTTATTTCTCATTGGACACGCTCTGTAAATTCATTACTCTTGCGTCATCTTGAGTCACTTAGTACCTGCTATGCACTGTAGGAGTTTGCTTGTGTCCAAATTGTTTACAGTCTAATGACTGATCATATTGTTGTATTCACAAGCAAGTTTCCATGAAACCTTGTAACTACTTACAAAATATATCCTTTGCTAATGACAAATGGAAATGCAGAAAACAAGAATTTGTGGCTTTCAAGTGTTTCCGCAAGTTCTAAAACTCAACAAAGATTGGCTTCTTTGATTCAAGATAGATTGGTATGCAAACTTACATAATTGACCTTTTCCAATAAGGACATATGAAGGACATCTATCTATATACTAAAACTCTTGTTTGTTTGTTTGTTCCTGAACTACACCCAAAACGGTACACGATAGCGCGACAGTTTTAGGCCCACCTTACTCACCGTCATCCCTTTGGTGCTAATGGAAAAAGTTTCATTGACTTAAGTGTTATATTTTTTAAGTTATTCACATTTTAAAGTTTAAATCTATCTAGGGAGGGAGGGAGCAGGGGAGAGGGGGGGGAAGAGGGAGGATAAGGGGGGTGGAGGGGGGAGGAGAGGAGAGGGTGCTGCACCAATGCAGGAGAGGTTTGAGCCCAACGGGTCCACTTGGTCTAGTTTGCACTATTATTCCAGGACATTGGCCCCTCTTTATCCTTACAAATACTCCTAATTTGGATTTTTTTGAAGATCTGTCAAAACCACTCTGGATTGCTATTTATATATTTTTAGATCCATATCTTTACTTTAGCTTGTAATCTGAAGTGAAATACCCATGGAATCGCAAATTATATTACTTTTGAGGCTACCGAGTATTAAAGTTTAAAGGTATATTTAGTTATCGTTAAACTTCATTGTTGATCAGCGTGGTGAAAAGCTGGCTAATCTCTTGTAGGAGTTGACTGGGTTCACTTCAAATGTTTGAAAGTATTAAAGAATAATTTTGGAGTTGTCATCCTACAAGAAGATGATTCTCCTCATCTCTGTCACAAAGAGCAGCCACATGTTCTACAACTATCCTCTCTAGTTCTAGTTATCCTCGCTCTAGAAACTTCCTCTCAGTATTTCCTGTGTCAATATCACTCAGAAACGTGTTTGTTTCAATTAGATCAACTCTTTTTTTCTTAACTTAAGTATTTATATGGAGCCAAGGTGCTCGTACTTTGCAATGAAGGCCAAAGTTAAGATTTCCTTCCTGTTTATCCGTTGTACCTGCATGTACCTCTTTGTGTTTCATGTACACTGACCTCCAGATTTTTTGTATCGCATCATTTTATAGTTTCACTGCATTTGTACAGTAAAACTCTTGTTATCACGGACCTCTTTATAATGGATTTCAGTCACAATGGACTGTCTCTTTAGAACACAGGCTGCTGGTTACATTGAGGAGGGCATTAAAATTCACAAGCAATTTCATTGATCGACACTCTATTCAACGAAATATTACAAACAGCCTTTAGAATTCTTAACTTGTAACAAAAATAATTTTTTAGTAAAAAAGAACTTTGTACACTCAGCAGGTTAGGCAAGTTTGAGTCATTGGAAGGAGAAACAGAATTAATATTTAAGGTCGATGTCCTTCCGCCCTGAGCAGGCAGTTGGTCGTGGGAATCTCACTTAGAGCGGGACTGGGTTTTCTCACCTCATCACACCACCACTCCAAAGCCCCAGACCTCCCATTTTGCTCTTAATCTCTGAGTGCGGGTACCAGCAGCAAGGGCAGTGGTTAATGCTGTCCTCTAGTTGCACTGGACAAGGTGGTGCCGGGCAGTCTTCTTGGGCTGTTGTGCTCCATGTGGTGAAGGAGGTCCTACTGGGCTCTCAGTGATGGGCATCAGGATCCTGACCTGGTGTTCGGGCAGCGATATCAAGGGGGGAAAACTCTTACTTAGTTATGGTGGACATTTGGCAATAATGGACACCATCCCTCCACCCCCGCCTATGGTCCGCAAGGGTTGACAGTATAATAATCTACTTTTTCCTTCCGAAGTGGATAATCTCTCAGTTTCTAACTTTATGCGACATCTGCCAATTTTTCGTCTATACACCTAACCTGTCTTCAGTGCATTCAGAAAGTATTTGGACCCCTTCACCTTTCCCACATTTTGTTACGTTACAGCCTTATTTTAAAATGGATGAAATTCTTTTTTTTTATCATCAATCTACACACCATAATAAAAAAGCGAAAACATGTTTAGAAATTTTTGCAAAATAATTAAAAAGAAATAAATGAAATATCACATTTACTTAAGTATTCAGATCCTTTACGCAGTACTTTGTTGAGGCACCTTTGGCAGCGATTACAGCTTCGTCTTCTTGGGTATGACGCTAGACACTTGGCACACCTGTATTTGGGTAATTTCTCCCATTCTTCTCTGCAGATCCTCTCAAGCTCTGTCAGGTTGGATGGGGAGCGTCGATGCACAGCTATTTTCAGGTCCCTCCAGAGATGTTCGATCGGGTTCAAGTCCGGGCTCTGGCTGGGCCACTCGAGGACATTCACAGACTTCCCACGAAGCCACTCCTACGTTGTCTTGGCTGTGTGCTTAGGGTCGTTGTCCTGTTGGAAGGTGAAACTCCACCTCAGTCTGAGGTCCAGAACGCTCTGGAACAGGTTTTCATCAAGGATCTCGCTGTACTTCGCTCTGTTTATCTTTCCCTCGATCCTGACTAGTCTCCCAGCTCCTGCCGCTGAAAAACATCCCCACAGCATGATGCTGCCACCACCATGCTTCACCCTAGGTATGGTATTGGCCAGGTGATGAGACGTGACGCTTGGCATTCAGGCCAAAGAGTTCAATCTTGGTTTCATCAGATCAGAGAATCTTGTTTCTCGTGGTCTGAGAGTCCTTTCGGTGCCTTTTGGGAAACTCCAAGAGGGCTGTCATGTGCCTTTTACTGAGGAGTGGCTTCCGTCTGGCCACTCTACCATAAAGGCTTTATTGGTGGAGTGCTGCAGATATTGTCCTTCTGGAAGGTTCTCCCATCATCACAGAGGAACTCTGGAGCTCTGTCCGAGTGACCATCAGGTTCTTGGTCACCTCTCTGACCAAGGCCCTTCTCCCCCGATTCCACAGTTTGGCCAGGCGGCCAGCTTTATGAAGAGTCCTGGTCGTTCCAAAGTTCTTCCATTTAAGAATGACGGAGGCCACTGTGCTCTTCGGGACCTGCAATGCTGCAGAAATTGTTTTATACCACTGGTGGACTCCAATCAAGTTGTAGAAACAGTTCAAGGATAATGAATGGAAACAGGATGAACTTAAGCTCAATTTTGAGTGGCATAGCGAAAGGTCTGAATACTTATGTAAATGTGATATTTCAGTTATTTCGTTTTAATTACTTTGCAAAAATTTCTAAACACATGTTTTCGCTTCTTCATTCTGGGGTATTGTGTGTAGATTGATGATTTAAAAAAAAGAATTTAATCCATTTTTAAAATAAGGCTGTAACGTAACAAAATGTGGAAAAAGTGAAGTGGTCTGAATACTTCTGAATGCACTGTATATCTTTACTATTTGTGTCCTCCACACAATTTACTTTATATCACCACAACACTTATCTGAATTGCACTCAACATCTTCATCTGGTTATTAATATAAATTGTATGTATTGATACCTCTGTTTCTGCACCAGTTACTCAATGCCAATATGAAAACCAACTTTTATCGTGTCTTTGTGTTCTTTGTTAGTTAGCTACCACTCTATCCATCTCAATATGACACCATAAATCACTCCATTCTCCTCACCCGACTTGAAACCTCCCTTAACATCACCGGCACAGCCCTATCCTGGTTCAAATCTTACCTCTCTGACAGACACCAGTTCATCTCCATTAACAACTGTAAATCCCCCACCGCTCCTCTCCCCCAAGGTGTCCCCCAAGGCTCAGTCCTTGGCCCCCTCCTCTTCATCCTCTACCTGTTCCCCCTTGGTCAATTAATCCGCCGTCATGGTCTCAACTTCCACTGCTTCGCCGATGATATCCAGCTCCTCATCTCCACCAAGTCAATCTCCCCCACCACACACTCTACACTGACAAACTGCATCACTGAAATAAAATCTTGGCTTCAATCAAACTTCCTCAAACTCAATTGCAACAAATCTGAAATCATCATCATTGGTCCAAAAACGCTCACCAAATCCACCCAAAACTTCATCCTCAACATTGATGGTCTCCCAGTATCCACCTCACCTCACATCCGGAATCTTGGAATCATCCTTGATCAAACCCTCTCCTTCGACAAACACATCAAACACATCACAAAGACAGCCTTTTTCCACCTCAAAAACATTGCCCGTCTCCGTCCATCCCTCTCCTCCACAGCTGCAGAAACCCTCATCCACGCCTTCATCACCTCCCGTCTGGACTACTGCAACAGCCTCCTCTATGGCGCACCCTCAAAAATCATCAATAAACTTCAATACATTCAAAACTCCGCTGCCCGTCTACTCACACACACCTCGATCCGTGACCATATCACCCCCGTCCTTTATAAACTCCACTGGCTCCCCATCCCCCAGAGAATCCAGTACAAAATCCTCCTCATAACATACAAAGCCCTCCATAACCTGGCCCCATCCTACCTGACCGACCTCCTCCACAGGCACACTCCCACCTGCCGCTGCCAATCTCCTATCCCCCCACATCCGGACCAAACTCAGATCCTGGGGGGACAGGGCTTTCTCCATCGCTGCTCCCACCCTATGGAACTCACTACCCCAAACCGTTAGAGACTCCTCCACACTCACCACATTCAAAACATCACTGAAGTCTCACCTGTTCAGTACTGCCTTCAACCACTGAAGGTCACCTCACCTTCTGTCTCCTTTCTCTGTTCATTTATTTATTTACTTATTTATCTATTTATTAATTTCCCTATGTTCTCAAAATCTCTGTAAAGCGTCTTTGAGTATATGAAAAGCGCTATATAAATAAAATGCATTATTATTATTATTATTATAATATATAACCCTCACTCTCATATGCTTATATCATGTACAGTAACCTTTCCTGTGGCACTTTTTTGAACGTCTGCTGGAAATTGAAACACACCATACCTACTGGTCCTGCTTTATGGCTACATCTTTGTATTAAAAGTTGTAGCAGATTTAGAAAATACAATTTCCCTTTCACAAAACTACATTGATTGTGCTTGATCCTGCAAATACAGTTTTAATAATGGACTCCAGTATTTTCCTCATGTAAGACGATCAGCTAATGAATTTGCCTTCTATTTTTGGTCTTTAAGTTCCTCCCCATGGCCTTTGATTAATTATTATGGGGATATTTTTTGTTTCTTCTATACTATGAAATCTGATCCAAAAGTAATTATTTAGAATTCCTGCCTTTCAAGAACTGTTAAGTAACAAAGCGTCTCCATAACCATGTCCTTTGTATTTAAATTTGTACCATAGGTGGGGATTGTGCCACTTTACTGAAGAATATTGGTGCTTTGCCTGTTGAAATGGCCCGGATGTATTTTGCAGAAACCGTGTTGGCTTTGGAATATCTGCACAATTATGGCATTGTTCACCGAGACCTCAAACCAGACAAGTATGAATTCTTGAACTCAATGATTTTTACCTGCCTAGAGACCTATACCTGAGGAACTTGCATTTCTTGCATGTTAGGTATCTTCTTGATTTGTGGATTTAGTTATCGTGACTAACAAACTGTTAAAGCAGATGACATTAAAATAATTGTACATATGGATGTTTATATGATGTAATTCTAGTTATGAAGGTATACATCCTCCCTTTAGAGATTTAGAGGACTGGAGACCAACCATTGAGCCTATTATATACATGCTGGTCTTATTCAAACCTATTCCATTATCTTAGTTTCAAGCTGATGAACAAAATTTGCCATATAATGAATTCTGCTTGATGAGTATCATTCTAAACAAAGGAAAAAAAGACAGGTGATCTTGAGTGACAGCCCTGGTTAGCGCAAACACTCACCTCTGACTCGGGAATTCCCAATCCAGATTTGACAGTTCAGAAAAGTCCTGGGGAAGTATTAAAATATTAGAAGATATGTATTTTTATGAGATATTGAATTGGCATTATTCTTCCCCTCAAGTGGCATCATTTAAGTGTGAGCAGGAGAACTGGCCAATATTTTCTCCTTCAATTGACATGCCTAAAGCAAGTTATCACATTGCTTTTTTGTGCACAAATTGGCAGTTACCCTACAGTAGTGACTACATTCAAGAAGTTATTTATTGAGTGTAGAAACCATGAAGAAGGCTATAAATTATTGTTTTGACTTTTCTGAGAATAATGTAGTACTATATGTATTAATCGGAAAATTCGTTGCTACATTCTCAAAATTGTCAATTGCTGGGAGAATTAATTTTGCTTTGTAAAGCAAAACAAAATGGAGGTATGAATTTGTTGCTGATTATTTTTTCACAGGTAATAGTATATTTTAATTTCCGTAAAATATCACACACCTTTTCAAAAAAAATTACTTTGTTCTAAGCTAAAATATTTACTTGCTTTTTTCCCCAGTTCATTTGCAAATTTATATAGATAATCCATAAACGTCAGAATCAACTTAAAACAATCAAAGCATTTTAATATGCTTTCAAACAGTATTTGAAGATTTCACAGAGATCAAAAGTACCAGCCTAGAATAAAGGTTTAAGATTTTTCACAAATCCCCCATTCCACATGTCCACACAAAGTGCTAGCCTTGATTTTTCTCTGCTTTTTAAATTTTCTCATCTTTTTTTCTTTTCTTATTCTCTTTCTATCTGCATCTTAAGTTCTTCCCGTTTCTTTGACTTTAAAGTGCTGATACCCACATTACTGCTTGCTATATTCCCAACCCTGTTGTTTAATTGCTAATGCAATCTTCTCCCCACTATTGAAGTCCTGCCAATAGATTCTCTTTGTTCCTCTTCCTATCCCATCCACTCTCCAAAGTGTCAGATTAGCTGCATTTTTGTCTGCACCCCTTTAAAAATTATTATTCCTGCCTTGTTCCGTCTTCAGTTCAAAATAAGCATATCATAATAAACATTATCTTTCAATGAATTATGAAATTTCAAAAAAATGCATTTCAGCATTATCATGTATTTTTGTGATAAATTCAAATGCTTGATTAGCTTTGTTGACAACAGCTTCAGTTCTCATGAATAGCTGCTTAATCCTTCCCAAAACCTCGAGTGTTTATCTGTAAGCAACCATGTGTAATATTTGAAGATACCTATACCAAATGCATGAACATAGAATACTACAGCACAGTCTGAAGAAGGGTCTCGACCCGAAACGTCACCCATTCCCTCTCTCCTAGATGCTGCCTGACCTGCTGAGTTACTCCAGCATTTTGTGATACCTTCGATTTATACCAGCATCTGCAGTTATTTTCCTACAGCACAGGAACAGATCCCTTGGCCCACAATGTCCGTGAGGAACATGATGCCAAGATAAATCAATCTCCTCTGCATGCATCTGATCCACATCACTCCATTCCCTGTATATCCATGAGCCTATCTAAAAGCGTGTTAAATGCCACTATCGTATTTGCCTCTACCAACCCTGGCAGTGTGTTCCAGGCACTCACCACTGTCGGTTAAAAAAAACTAGCGCCGCCTATCTCCTCTCACCTTAAAGATGTACACTCCAGTCATTTTAGGGCGGCACGGTAGCGCAGCGGTAGAGTTGCTGCTTTACAGCGAATGCAGCGCCGGAGACTCAGGTTCGATCCTGACTACAGGTGCTGCACTGTAAGGAGTTTGTACGTTCTCCCCGTGACCTGCGTGGGTTTACTCCGAGATCTTCGGTTTCCTCCCACACTCCAAAGACGTACAGGTATGTAGGTTAATTGGCTGGGTAAATGTAAAAAATTGTCCCTAGTGGGTGTAGGATAGTGTTAATGTACGGGGATCGCTGGGCGGCACGGACTTGGAGGGCCGAAAAGGCCTGTTTCCGGCTGTATGTATATGATATGATATGATATATTTCCACCCTGATGAAAAAGCTACTGACTGTCTACCCCATCTATGCCTCTCATTGTGTAATTTAATATACTTCTCAGGTGTCCCCTCAACGTCTCAAGTTCTAGGGAAAATAATCCCAGTTTGTCCAACCTCGCCTGGTTAATACTCTCTAATCCAGGCAGCATTTTAATTAACCTATGCCCTTTCTAAATGAGCTGATGAGAACTGCACTCAACTCCAAAAGCAACCTAACTAAAGTCCTATAAAGCGACAACATGACTTCCTGACTCTTATACTCAAAGTCCCAACTGACGAAGGCAAGCATACCATACAACCTCTTTAATATTCTATCTACTTGTGCTGCCGCTTTCAGGGAGCTATGGACATTGACACCAAGATCTCTTTGCACATCAATGCTGTTAAGGGTCTTACCATTAACTGTATACTTTCCCCTTATATCCCTTTCCCAAAGCGCAACATCTCACACTTGCTTGGATTGAACTCCACCTGCCATTTTGCCACACATTTCTGCAGCTGATCCATATCCCTCTGTAAACTTGACAGCCTTCTTTACTGTCCGTAATAATACACCATTGAGCCTATCATTAGTCAGTGGTTGGGAAGCTGTTGGAGAAGGTTCCCTGGGACAGGTTTTCCTCTCATTTGGAAGAGAATGGGCTAATCAGGGACAGTCAGCATGGCTTTGTCCATGGCAGGTTCATTCTGGTCATAATGTATTGTATTATCTACATTTGTAATGATGTATTATCTACATTTAGGTTAATGTAGCCTTTAAACAACTCCCATATGTCAGATGTGCTAATAAGAACTGCTCCCAATTTACTCTCCTTAACCTCCTGCATAATAATGTTGTAATCTGCCTTCCTCCAAGATCCAGACTTATTCATAACTATTTTAAAACTTGGGGAGTTGTAATCACTGCTTCCAGAATGCTGCTCCACTGAAACACCAATCACCTGGCCAGGCATGTTTCCCAATTCAAGGTCCTTTATATGGTCCTTCCTTAAGTTGGACTGTCCACATACTGTTCCAGGACACCCTCTTGGATACATCTCCCATATTCTCCATTGGTACTTCCAATATTTTATCTGCCATTCTTTAACTCAGCAACTTAAAATATCTTTTTTTTTAATATCTGAAGTTTGTTCATTTCCATCTAAGGGTTTTATTTTTTTCTGCACCACACAACAGTATATAATGGAAATAACTGTACAGTGACAATTCATTTTAAAGTGGGCTAAATGATTATGTTACACTCACTTTTGTCTATACTTGGGTTATTAATTGACCTAATATTTAATAGACACTCAAAAACACTTTATGAAGAAGTAGATACTGATTTTTTTTATTGAACTGATGCTATCCAAATTACTGTTAAAATAGTTTACATCCATGAGCAGTATTCAAATAAATAAAATGTTTAACATTTATGAATGATAAAATTTCCACTTGGAAAGCAGATCACTGATATCCAAATTATTATTTCAATTACATTAGTTCACAAGGCATCATAAATATTTTGAGCAAAGATCTCAAAGCAGTTCCAGAACCTTCAGATTAGATTGGTGCCTTGAATTCACTTCTATATATCTGAGTAATATTGATGTAAAACCTTCCAAAAGTTAGCACATTGGAAATTTTCAAATATTGGCAATTTAACATCATTACATTAACAATAGGTCTGCTCAATTTATTTATGGAAACTTTTTGTAGAGTTTGATTTTGAAATGTTTTGGCAATCATGTATTCACAAAACCTGACCTGTTTAAAACCTCTCCATTATTGACCGTGTTCTTTTCATTTACAGTCTTCTCATCACTTCAATGGGTCACATCAAGCTGACGGATTTTGGACTTTCAAAGATTGGTCTGATGAGTCTCACCACCAATTTATATGAAGGGCACATTGAAAAAGATGCAAGAGAATTTCTTGACAAGCAGGTAAAAAATCTGTAGCATCTTGTGAACATTTTAAAGTCATAATTGCTGGGTTTTTTCATGGATTGTTTGTTGCCAAGAGACCAGTGGGGGCCAGGGGTGATGGTGGAGGCAGATATGATAGTGGTGTGTAAGAGGCTTTTAGATAAGCACATTGGAAGCACATGCTATAGAGGGATATGGATTATGTACAGGCAGATGAGACCAGTTAATTTAGCATCATGTTCGGCATAAACATTGTGAGCCGAAGGGCTTGTTCTATACTGTACTGTTTAATGTTCTATGTTAAGTACAGTTGTTGTTAATCTAATTGTTTCTCATAATTGAACCCAAGTAACCACAATATACTCTGTTACATTTTTTAAGGTATTTCAGAAATTAGTACGTAGTTGAGAATCTTTTTAAATGTAGTAATTTATGAGATAAGAATGTCTTGCTTTTGGGAGGTACTGTTGAGCTACCACCTTGAACAGCTGCAGTTCTTCTGGTAAAGATTCTCCCATAATGCTGTTGAATAGGGAGGCCTAGAGTCCAGTGTTTTATTGTCATATGTCCCAGGCAGAACAATGAAATTCTTACTTGCGGTAGCGCAACAGAATATGTAAACATCGTGGCTCTGTCAACAATATAATAAACGAGAAAAAAAGGTCAGTGATGATGAAATGATGCAATATATTTACAAGTCAAGGTAGTTTGTGACTTAGAGGGAGGTTTATAAATTGTCTTGACTCTATGTGCTTGCTGGTGTTGTTCTTGATAGTTGAGATTGTAGGCTTGTGAGGTTCTCTTAAAACAGGGTTGTTGAAAATCTGCATGCATTTTATAAATGATTTATATTGGAACAATAGAATACTGCTGATAAAGGGATAATGATCATTTCATATTTCTTTCTTACATTATCTTTGAAACTAGGTCTACATTTTGCTCCTATGTAGCAGGATAGAAATAATCATTGGTCATTTGATAATTTGAACAATCCACAGAACAAAGCAACTGTTAAATACTGGTACAAGGATGCAGTTACTCCTATAATGTGTTCCCTGTTTTATTTTTGTCATACTGAAGAGCATGACTTTAGGCATACAAAACTATTATGGCAATAGAGAACTATTCACTCTTCCAATGAGTATCTCAAATCAAAGTGAGGGTGAATGGCCTTCAGTGTCGTTTAAACTACTAAGTGAAATAAACTTGCTGAAATCAGCTCAATTTCTTGTTCATGACATGAAGCTGTTCAATAATTTGGCACATATTCCCTGCTAGATTTAGAAAGGGCACAAGTACGCACAGGTGTCAGCCCTGTCAATCTATAAGTAATTGAGCATAAAAATTGCCTTATTTGCTATAAAAAAAGCTAGTCTTCTGATGTGTCAGATTTGTAATGTTAAATATATCACTTATTATTCTGGCAAAGGCAGACACAAAATGCTGGAGTAACTCAGCGGCACAAGCAGCATCTCTGGAGAGAAGGAATGGGTGACGTTTCAGGTATTTTTGGCGACAATGGTTCAGATTCTGTTAATACCCGAAACGTCACCCATTCCATCTCTCCAGAGATGCTGCCTGTCCCGCAGAGTTACTCCAGCATTTTGTATCACCATCTTCAACCTCCATTCCCCAAGTCTTACCTCTTACAAGCACATGCAATGCTGGTCGTGTCTCAGAATTCAACTTATTCTACCTTTTGAACATTATGTAGTGATGATTAGAAAATTAATCTCCTTAAATTCAATTATTCATGTGCGTATTCAAACCATATCACAGACCAATGTATGAATTCACGGTTATTGTTCTGAATACCTCAATTGTGGCAGCTAGTTTTGTAAGTTATCCAACCCATCCAGATGAATTTGCTGGGAGAAGGTTATTCAGGTCTGCCAAAATCAGGTCTTTGCACTACTAAGACCTTTCACTGCCCAGCACTCATTGCTCAACACCATGACCATCCCTCGAAGTAAGATTATTATTCCAGATCCAAAACTAGCTACCCAGATTGTCAGTTTTCAAATATTGATGAATATCTCTGATTTATAAAAAGGATTTTTAAACAATTGCAAAAATGTACATGAACATGTACGTGAATTATGAACAAAATGGTAAAAACTCATCTGAAAACCTTATTTAAGTAATTAACAGCATTAAACAAACCACTGATATAGAAAAATGCTTGCCATGTTTTTCCCTTTTTTACTCCATTACCGTACAGTTCCCAATGAAATCAATAGACTTGTGAATCGTGCACTAGATATAATCTGGTGCAGGTTGAGAATGCTGGATCCTAGTTTAAATGCTGAAGAAACTCAAGGTCCTGTTCTGCCACTGCACTCCATGTGGATTCCAGTGGTGCAGAGCAGCAGGAAAGTGAGTCTTTATTGTGCAGACATTAAAGCTGGACTTGCTACTGACTTCAGTGAAAGAACATTGCAGTTTAGTTTAGTTTAGAGATACAGCATGAAAATAAACAATAGACAATAGGTGCAGGAGGAGGCCAGCACCACCATTCAATGTGATCATGGCTGATCATTCTCAATCAGTACCCCGTTCCTGCCTTCTCCCCATACCCCCTGACTCCGCTATCCTTAAGAGCTCTATCTAGCTCTCTCTTGAATGTATTCAGAGAATTGGCCTCCACTGCCTTCTGAGGCAGAGAATTCCACAGATTCACAACTCTGACTGAAAAGGTTTTTCCTCATCTCAGTTCTAAATGGCCTACCCCTTATTCTTAAACTGTGGCCCCTTGTTCTGGACTCCCCCAACATTGGGAACATGTTTCCTGCCTCTAAAGTGTCCAACCCCTTAATAATCTTATATGTTTCAATACGATCTCCTCTCATCCTTCTAAATTTCAGTGTAAACAAGCCCTTCGGCCCCCCCGAGTGCACGGTCCAGCAATACCCGCACGTTAACTCTATCCTACACACAACAGGGACAGATTACATTTATACCAAGCCAATTAACCTACAAACCTGTACGCTTTGGACTGTGTGAGGAAACCCAAGAACTCTGAGAAAACCCACCCAGTCATGGGGAGAACATACAATCTCCATGCAGACAACACCCATAGTTGGGATTGAAACCAGGTCGCTTGCGCTGGAAGACAGCAGCTCTACTGCTACGCCACCGTGCCGCCCTTAATATCCTGGGGAAACAACGTATTTTGCTTTTAATTCATGGTTAAATGTAGTGTCAAAAGGACTCAATGTTATTTCCAGCACATTTCTATTTAAAAGTACAAAAAAAATTAGTGTAAACAACAAATTATATTGTGTATTCAGAACAATAGCTATAAGTGAATTCTTACATTGGTATGTGGTATGGTTCGATTATACACAAGAATAATTGAATTTCAGGAGATGAAATTTCCCATCATCACAACATAACGTTCAAAATGCAGAATAAGTTGAATTCGGAGACACGACCAGCACTGAACTTGCTTGTGAGAGTAACAGGAGGAGCAAAAGATTTAAAGAATACATTTTGATTTTAAAGACGAGCTGAAAGTTCTTCATTTATTTGATGTTGGTAATGAATGGTTAGTTTGACAAATTTCAGTTTGATACTTTCTCGGTGTGTTCTGTGCTGGTTAATCGGTTTTCAAATCAGTTCCAGTTTATCCAGTCTTTATGGAAATTCGTCACAGATCCATAATCCTGTCTGCTAGGTAACTTTTAGCAGATACTCTGTGATTAAGTCCTTGCAGTCTAATTATCAATCAACTCGGGTCAAATATTTTTAAATGACACACGATCGACAATAATGGATTGAAAGCCACAGGCACATGAAAACTAATTTATTTCACTATATTGACTTTTACTAAGCTGATTTAAAAAAAATGCTGAAGTATAAATATGGTGAAGGCTTAAAATAGTGGTGAGATTTATTTCTTGACATGTGGCCTTTCTCTCTTGGCAAAGGTTTGTGGAACCCCAGAATACATCGCTCCTGAAGTGATCCTGCGGCAAGGTTATGGGAAACCAGTGGATTGGTGGGCTATGGGTATAATCCTGTTTGAATTTCTGGTGGGATGCGTTCCATTTTTTGGAGACACTCCAGAAGAACTATTTGGACACGTAATTAGTGGTAAGTTGTGTTTTTCAAATTTATTTCTACTCTATCAATGATGTGTGGAGAACATGCGAGAGAAACGACAAATAAATCGAACAATATTGAACTGCTTTCTGCAACCGGGATATTAATACTGGAGCAGACATCGGCATCTGTTTCCATAGTACATTAGGGTTTATGTTTATTATTATCAAAAACTTTGTTTTGCATAACTATCTAATCAATACTATACAATCAAATCGGATAATACCGTACATAAATACAATGAAGCCAAACTCAATTACAATAGGTTGAGCAAAGGGGAAGATACAAAGTACAGAATATAGTTCAGCATTGTAGCACACCAGTTCCACAGCCAATGTCCAATATCTGCAAAGAGGGAGAGGAAAATTGGGCTGTCTCCTCGCAGATTGAACGACAATTCAGTAGCCTGACAAGAGAGGGGAAGAAGTTGTTCCTGAGTCTGATGGTGCATGGCTTCAAGGTACTGTATCTTCTGCCCTACAGGAGCAGGGAGAAGATGGAATAACTAGGATGGGACATGACTTTGATTATTTCGGCTGGTATATATTGTTATAGGTGGATAACCTTACATCATAACTGTCATCAGTCTGAAGAAGGGTCTCGACCCGAAACGTCGCCCATTCCTTCTCTCCTGAGATGTTGCCTGACTTGCTGAGTTACTCCAGCATTTTGTGAATAATTACATCATAACTAGTTTGTCCTGACACAAACATGAAAGGCCAGTTATCTGGGATTATTGAATTCATTATTCAGCCTATAAGGTTGCAAAAGTAAGGATGCTTTTGAGTTATTTATGAATGCAGGAAGCAGCACTGTGTCAAAGGAAGAGTTAAAGGAGGAAGCCAGAGTCAGAAGAAAATAGTGAATTTTATGTATCCTACAGAAAACGAGGCAATGTGTAGCTCAATGCAAAGTCCTATATTTTACATCTATGTACCAAGCCAACTTCTATTATTAGAATAATTGATGTGCATTTAAAGAATCTCATGTATTATTTTGATAAAGTTGATAGATTATTTCTGAAAGCTTAATGTCGTCAGTAATAGATATTGGAGGGTTCACTCATCGAATAATGTTCCAAAAATAACGCTCAGCCCTTTTATATAGAATTACAATTCCGAAACAGGTCAGATTACTGTCTTTTTGCCCCTTATTCCTTTAGTCCAATTTCCTTCACATTTCTTATTTATTGTTAAATCCAGGCAGGTTGACCCTTCATTTGCACCTACAGTGCAATTCCCAGCTACGCAACATTCCGTTTAACAAAAATATATTCTCCAACTCTCTGCCCGCCATCACTTGCACTAAATCTGATATTATCTCAACGAGGATATACAGTTATTTTCCAACATATTCTTTTAAAGTGATGTAAAGATTGATTGCAGAGCTTCAGTGAATTACTCGTCATGAAAGTTTTTTTCTTTCTGGAAAAAGAAAGGTTAAGAGTTGATGTGAGGTTTGAAGTGATGAAACATGAGCTAAATAGATGTGTAAGCATTGCTGCCATAAAACACAATTAAGAACGTAGACCTATTTAGAAATTAAGTTCTGCAAAATTAAATTGGAAATGCATGAGCATCTTTTTTACTAAAAGGGTTAGTTAGGAGTATAGGGAGCTTATTAGCAATATGGTTGTGAAATGGTAGCCCATAATGGGTTTCAAGGCAGAACTAAATAGGTTTTGAGAATCAATGGAATTTGGGGTTAAATCCATGCAGAGAGTTCTGCAGCAAGGTGGAGCAGGGGGACTAGCAATCTGAAACTGTATTGTAGACTGAGCTGTGTTCAAAACATATGTTCTATTAAAGCAAATAAGGGAAAAATCTCTATGCATTTGCCAATAACTTGATATAATGAGTTCAATAAACTTTCGAGCACCTTTCCTAGATTCTGGCGTTAAATCAGAATTCTATTACCACTTTAACAAACAATCTTTCATTAAGGGGAAGTTAATAATTTCCTCAGTCTTTTTTTAAAAAGGCAAGATATTATCAGAAAATCACATAATTTTACCAGTTAAGTTCTGTATGTAGTGCTTTCAGCACAACCACAGATACTCCTTTTCTTTGCAACAAATAAGAAATACCTGAGGATAATAGTAGTAGACTTTAGGGAGACATTAGCATGCTACTTAATGGATGGTCAGATGACAGATTAAGTTTCATGCTGTGAACTGTGAAGTGTTGCATTTCATAAAAAGACAAGAGACAATATGAACTGGAGGACATATTTCTAAAGGGTTCAAGAATGGAGAAATCTAGAGGTACAGTCTACCCTCGTTTGTCAAGGACTTCTTTATAACGGATTTCAGTTCAACGTTCTGAGGTGTCCATTTGTGGTTGTGGCTGGTGGGCATCATAAAGCACAGCGGAAAGGTAGTGGCGGGGAGAGAGTGAGCAACAAAAAATGCTTGAAGAGCATTGCATTGGGCACAGGTTTGCAGTAACTGCAACAAAGTACAGACCCAGCATGCGCCACTGCACCAGTTGCCTGTTAACAGCGCGAGGCTCCCGTTCCAACATCCCCTGCTTCCTCCAGATTACCCAATGATCTGGCACTAATGGCATGCTTCCGGTTACGGGAGCGGAGAGAACGAGCAGCATAAGGCAGTGCGAGTCCGGGCTTGTCCCTGATGCACCGCATGTGGGGCTGGGAAACCACAGAGTCCCCAGCCTGTGAATTCTCCCTGATTTAAACCCCCCCCCCGGTGCCATGCTTCTTCCCACCCACCCTTGGGTCAAACAAGTTACTATTTAACCCCCTTACTTGGTTATAGCAGACAATCGGCAATAACGCACACCACTCCCCCCCCCCCCCCCCCCATGGTCCATTGTAATGAGGTAATGAGGGTTTACTGTATATGTAAGTTGATTGTTAAATACGGCAAGCTTAAAATAAGCATATGGGATCCTGAGCCTTTCAGATACAGAAATAAAGGTAAAAAAAAGTAAGTTATGATGAAGCTTTATAAAACTGGAGTTCCACCATAACTGATGTATTTTGCATATTTCCAGTTGCACACTTCAGGAAAAATTTTAAAAGCTCTGGAGAGGATTACCAAATGAAAATTTTAACTGCAAATACTGAAAGTCTGCAATGAAACAGAATAGACTGGAAACATTAGCAGGCTATAGAAAGAGAGTTAATGTTTAAGGTAAAAATCCATTGATCAGAACTGGGCATGAGAAAACAAAATAGTTGCAAAGTGAGTGAGGGAAGAATGGACGAGGCAAAGATAATGCCTTGTAAGGCCAAAATTGACAGTGATATGCTGTTTATGAAATTATCCAATGAACATATCAATGAAGGAGGTGAGAAAGTGAGAAAACAAATAAAGCTGTGCTTTGCAGGTCAGAGATGTGGTTGAGACCTAACTCCCAAAGGCGAATGTTCAAAATCCCCAGCATATCAGATAGTGTCTATGGAGACAGAAAATGTAAATAAATATTACAAATAGATATCCTTACAGTAGAATTGGCCTGTTCTGATATAAAGAGAGTTACTTGAAATTGTTGGACTCCTGTCACTTCTCCATCCCAACGCCATTCTGAACTCTCTGTCTGTTGCCTCATTAAGGCCCAATGAACACTACCACATTCAACATGCTTTTGTTCTGATCAGAGGATATATATATATATATTAACCTAAAATGTTAACTCTGTTTCTCTTTTTGTAAGTGCTGGCTGATCTGCTGAGTGTCTTCTGTTTAGTTAATGATTCTCGGGATCAGAGACTATTTTTCCTTTGTGTAGAGCTGAAAGCAAAGGGATTGTTAGATGTGTTTAAAATTCATGACGTTTATTGGCAGGGAAGCTAAATAGAAACTGTTTCCATTGGCATAGGGGTCAAGAACTAGAATGAAGGTGGTGGTAAAAATGATACAAGGAAAAATATTTGTACAAGAAAGTGATTAGCGTCTGGAACATATTGCCAGAAACCCAGCAGTTGAAGCAGATTCAAGTGCAATATTTAAAAGGGATTTGGATAGGTATCTGAAGGGAAAGAATTTGCAAGACTATTTGGAGCAGGCAAGGGAGGGGAACTAAGTAGATTAACGGTGCAATGAGGCAGGGTGTGGTCGGCAGACTGAATGTAACTATTCTGTGGTGCATTTCACCCTCTGAACTGAAGTATTAACAAATGAACATCTGACATTAGGAGGATTTTTTTTTACACGGGGCATTGTGGGAACGGAATATTTACCAAAAGCAAATTGGCCATGCGTTTTGAGGAGAAAATGAAAATGAAAAATGAACAATATACAGAATTAGCACATTTAAAATATGTAGTGAGAAAAAAATAAAGTGAAATATGTGGATTATTTATCGACCAAGAGTAAAACGCTAAGGGAATTTATGGTTTGATTGGTATAATTTTGTACGTAATTTTAAAATGAGATATTGCAGTTTGTAATGACTATTTTCATATGAAACGTTGCATTGTTAACTGTTTGCTTTAATGCTCAGATCAGATAGCTTGGCCCGATGGAGATGATGCATTACCACCAGATGCTGAGGACCTCATTGCAAAACTACTGAGGCAAAATCCACTGGAACGCCTGGGTACAGGTAATGATTAGCATTTACTCTTGATATATTGTCAGTGTTGAGCGTACTTATCAAATTAATTAAATTGAGCTAGAATCTAAGATTCTTGAATGTTAACTGAGTATCATAACCTATTGTAAAATTAAAGCGGTTTCAGTTCCCTTACATCTTCTGCGTTCCTCTGAGTTGTCTTGTGATATTATTCCTATTTTTGCTCCTTTTTAAGTTGTTGACTAGACATCAATATTGTAATTTTCGTATCTTTTTACTAATGAATTGTTAAAGTACAAGTGTGCACATATTTACAAGTAAATATATAAAATATGTATGCATGTGTTAGCTTATCACGAACAGAAAATTATCCCAGTATATTACCTGACTTTTAAATTAAAACGAAGCATGCATGCATGACTTGTGAGGGAAGCTGTAGGTTGATGAAATACACAATATGGGATTAAGATAGATAGACTTGAATCAGCACAAATCTCTATTTTCTTCTCCTCAGGAAGTGCCTACGAAGTTAAACAACATCGGTTCTTCTCAGATTTGGATTGGAATAGTCTTCTCCGTCAGAAGGCAGAATTTATACCTCAGCTTGAGTCAGAAGATGATACCAGTTACTTTGATAGTAAGTAGGTCTTAGAAACCTGGCACTTAGATTGAACGATAAAATGTCAATGAAAATCCTTCATTGTCTCCTTTTTGTTTTATTGCTTCTTACTAGATTACATATATTAAGAGGGCTGGCTATTACACTAATAATAAATGAACAATGTTTAATGCTAAAGAGGGTCATATTTGCTCTTTTGACAAATAAGATGTTGACCAAAATCCATATTCCATATTTTTACATTACAGTTTAACATTACTACTCAATAATTTTATTGAATCAGTGCATATGATTTTTGGGATGATCAGTTAAATAAAGGAACTGACACGTGAAGGATCAGTTTTGACATCCACAGTGAAAATTAAGCATCCCTCGCGATGTTTAGAATTGAAATGATGCATGCAAAAGGCGGCTATTTGGTCGTAAAGTTAGTTCTCATTTTTGACGCAGTACCATTTTTTGTTATAGCCCGTTCTGACCGGTACCACCATCTTGATTCTGATGAAGAAGATTCCAATGAAGATGACCATGTAGAAATTAAACAGTTCTCATCATGTTCACCAAGATTCAGCAAGGTATATTCATTGTCTAAATTCATGTATGCAAAGTTTACTGCAGGTTTCCTTTTTTCTCAGTGTTCACAGCAGTCATGTACATAACAGAATACTTTTTAACCACATTGTGTAAATTATAGACAAGTGACAATGCCATATGTTTGTGAATGGAAAGATTGAGGGAGATGGTGAGAGCATATAGGTGAATTTCTAATCAATCAGATTATTTCATAATCTTTCCCGAAAAGTTTGGTTTAGTTCAGTTCTATTTTCACAATCGCATAATAGCATTATATTGTCGAACAATCTAATAAAATAAAGGTACCATATCAATATTTGGGGGAAAAAAGGCATCAAATTCTGTCAGTCATAATTTCTTAATATAACTAATAACATCAAAATCAGATTAATTGGTTTTTTAGTTGATCGTTGATCCGCAAATTTTTCATGTGCACAACAATGGCATTGTTCTTTAAATTGTATTTCTTAGTATGCAAATCACTTTGAGGTTCATTTAGAGCAATGGGAAAATGCTGAAATGGTCAGAGAATGCTTCTCTTATTAATGCATTTAGAAAATTAATAGTGACTCTGAATCAGCTACAACGCTATGTCATTTACTGCAAAATGTAAATACCTTGAAATGGTAATTATCCAGCTTGGTGTATAGTTTCTAATTGATGTAAATGTTGGAGTTAATCCTTCAACACAGATTAACATGCAGTGAACTCAGTGTAGGTATAATGGCCTGGAAGTTTAAATAGTGTGATGTGTTTACTTTATGCATGTTGCAATAGCATGAAATGTGTAATATTAATCACTAAAGCATGATCAGCATTCCCAATACAAAGCATGTTAAAGTGCAGGTCACTACCAAAGATGAAAACTGCTTTGATAGTGGATTTGAGACCTGCCTGTGAACCTGACCTGTACAGTCTTAAGGGTAGAAGCATGGTTTACTTTTTTTTAAAATGTCAAGCAATTTCAATAGTGAGCTGAAATGCGAAAAAACATTTATTATTTTCAGTCTTGTTTTCACGTTAGTATTTTAATGTGTAGTCAGTGGCCTGTACCTTGCTGGTAAATGTTGGAATATTTAAAAAAATCAAATTTAAAAGGACGAAGACAAGAACCTACATACTTGCATTGTCAAAAGCAGAAGCGCTCAAAATTAGTGAGACAGTAGCAGGATCTTGCTGTGATTCCCAGGTTTTACAGTGGGGATTGACTGCATGGAACCAGCTTCAAATTAAAGGTCCATTTGATTTCAGTGGCAATTGTTGGTCTGGAGGTAAAAAGGTTTAATTTTATTTTGTTTATCTATTTGTTTTTAGAATATTTTAATTTAAAATGTGTTTTTATGGCATTGGCTTAATTTTTAACGATTGTATGTTTCATTGTTGGAAACATTAAAAAATGTAAAACTGACCCTGAGCGTTGACCGTCTGGCAATGATGGAGGGGTAGGGTTTTGCTGACTTGTTTTGCAATGTTTTTCTGGCATTTTATAAGTTGTGGTTCCTCTGCACATTGAACTCACGGTTGGAACCCAGAACTCTTCAAGCCAACAACATACATCCCTGTACCTAAACAGTATCAGTGTGAGTGAATGGGCATTGTGGAATGCAGGACAGAGTCAGCAAGATTTAACCCATAATATTTTGTTGCAAGCAGTTAATCCCTAATGTAAAATCTGGAAATCACAGCAATATCCTGCTACTCACTCAGTAAATTGGATGATAATTATTTATTATTATGGAAATTTGGTTCTGTACATGTATGTAAGTGTTAAATTATTGTCAATTGTGGGATATTAAATTTTAGCTAAAGGAATTTGCTTTTCTTAAAGTTTTAGTCTGAATTTCTGCAACTTTTAATTGTAAATTGAAATCCATTATTGGTCAGAAAGGCAGAAACTAATCAGTCTCCCGACCTTTTAGGTTTACAGTAGCATGGAACGGCTTACATTGCATGAAGAGAAGAAAACACCACCCCCAACCAAGCGCAGTTTCAGTGAAGAGAAGGAGGACAGAACAGACAGGTTCGATGGGCTCAGTGGTCTGAAGGCACGAGACAGGAGCTGGATAATTGGCTCTCCTGAAATGTGAGTTAACTGCCCACTGTCAAATTGAGAGAAGGTAAAATAGGCTATGTAATATACTGTCACCCCAGAGAAGAAAATGATTGATTAGTGCTTGTATTTGTACAATATTTACAGAAATATCTATTGGTAATGATCACCTTTGGGACTGAGTGGATTGTCGCTCAAGAACAGTGTGAATTGGTTAGAATTGATGTTGAAATCAAATTATCTGGACAGAAGATAATAATACTTCTTGTCTGCAGTCCCAATTGAAGTCTGATGACATCAGGTCAAAAACGGGCAAGAGAAGCCCCCCTCTTGATTACCTCTCACTGTTCTCTGGCATCCAATTTCCAGGAGCAGTAGCTCTACTCAACAGTCAAAAGTCTGTAGCCTCCTTTTGCTCTGGTATTTTATTTCATTCTTCACATGTTTACATTATAATGCTTTATTTTTAATTGTCTACTATATATCGTGTTGTTACTTGCGAGCAAAGCACCAAGGCAAATTCCTTGTATGTATACATATTTGGCTCATAAAATTTGTTCAATTCAATCCAATTAATTTGTGCTTCTTCAAACTGAACAGCACTTAGAAGAAGTACTGAAAGACGCAGAATGTACTCTGGTAGAGGATCACTATGTCCATCACCAGGAGTTGCTGGTATCACCACCACTGACTGAACTACCCTAGCACTAAAGATTTGCTGGGCAATATAGGTGGAGGGGTATGTGGGGGGCAGAAGAAGGAACTGGGGGAGAGGGGGGGGGTTCTAGATTAATTACCTAAAGTTAGATAATCTAATGTTCATACCATTGGGTTGTAAGCCATAAAAGTGGAGAATTCAATGTAGCTTGTCCGCCACCCTCTTTGTTCTCCCTCTCTTCCCTGTGCCCCAGCTGGATGTGCACCCACTTCTCCAATAGTAATGTAATATACAAGCAGCTTAGATGTCTAAGAAGGTTTGTTTTGAGAAAACTTGTATATACAGTGCCTCACAAATTATAGTAGAATTAGGCCATTCGGCCCATCGAGTCTACTCCGTCATTCAATCATTGCTGATCTCTGCTAATCCCTTTTTCTGTCTTCTCCCCATAACCCTTAATACCCGTTCTAATCACACATTTGTCTATCTCTGCCTTAAAAAATATCCATTAACTTGGCTTCCACAGCTTTCCACAGATTAACTACCCTCTGACTAAAATAAGTTTCCCTCACCTCCTTTCTAAAAGTGCGCCCTTTAATTCTGAGGCTATGACTTCTGGTCCGAGACTCTCCCACCAGTGGAAACATCCTTTCCACATCCACTCTATCTATGCCTTTCATTATTCTGTAAGTTTCAATGAGGTCCCCCCTCAACCTTCTAAACTCCAGAGAATAGAGGCCCAATGCTGTCACACCTCTGACGTAATGAAATGTCTTGAGCAGTTAATGGGCTTAGTATCAAAAATTTGATCATGAAGTGTGTGCTCACAGACATGTCTCAGAGAACCATTTAGGTGCATTGTTGATTATCATTTAGGCAAATTGTTTTGAATTATTTTTATTGGAGACTTGGATAGATACTCACCGTTATCGACTGACAATAGTCAGGCATTCCATGGGAATATGTATTGGGTAGAAAGTATTTTTATCACTTAGAAATCAATACACATCAAATCTTTACCAGGATATTTTTATGTTTAGGTTTATTATTGTCAAAGGTAGAGAGGTGCAGTCAGAACCTTGGTTTTGCATGCTATGCAATCAGATCAGATAATACTATACATAAATGCTATCAAGTAATTCTCAGGTACAATTAGTAGCTCAAAAGGGGATGATACAGAGTGCAGAATATTGTTAAAATATCATTAAAACATTTAGAAATAGTGATAAATTTACAGGTAAAAAAAGAGATGTAAAAGAATAGAGCGACTGTACAGGATGATAGTGGATCCTTCTCTGGGAAGAGCACACAGAGTTGCCACAGACTGGTGCCATCGTGCAGGAGCCCAAATTGACCAAATATGACTGGTAATGGGAGAAGGAAAACTTAAACCTCTGCTTTGTCTGATTTTGTTCAAATCACGAGGCAAAATGTGTCTCATAAAAGAAGAAAAATACAGAGCAAAAGAAAATCTATGATGTGTTATGAGAAAGTTTTGACATTTTCTTATTCCTTATTGTTCCAAATCAGACATGATTTAAATAATGGGGTCTTTATGTACGAAAGCAAGAGTGTTTTCTTTCTAGTTACCGGTATTTCATCACTAAGTTAGCCTAATTGCCTTGATGGTCAAGTCAAGAGAGAGTCACGAGTGATTTATTATCATGGGTTCCAAATAGAACAATGAAATTCTTACCTGCAGCTGCACAACAGAATATGTAATCATTATACACTGTAAACAATATAACAAACGAGAGAGAAAAAAAAGTTCAGTGTGTTTACAAACACACACACACACACACACACACACTCACACACACACACACACACACACACACACACACACACACACACACACACACACACACACACACACACACACACACACACACACACACACACACACAAAAACCCCATAATAGAGCAATAATAGTCTATGTAGTTCAGAGCTCATTTGAGGTTGCAGTGTTTAAGTCATTAAATGGTGCATAAAAACATATTAATTTATGGAATTTTATGCCTGATTTATGGCTTCTTAACACCTGTCCATCTTCCTTCAGTATCAGGAAGCGCATGTCATTGTCAGAATCATCCCACACGGAGAGTGATTCCAGCCCTCCGCTAACCGTGAGGCGCCGTTGCTCAACGCTGATAGAGATGCCACGCTTCTCGATATCTGCAGACGAAGAAGGAAAGAAGCAGCAAGCAACCAGAACGTGGGAAGATGTATCTTTAACTATTCCAGAACAGCCTACAGAGAAAGATCTCACTCTGCAGGTGGATGTTAGCCCTGCCACACCTGCCTCAACAATCAGCAATATCAGCAGCTCAACTTTGACTGGTAATGTACATCCTTCAAAAAAATGCTTCAAAGAACTGTAGATCAGCAATTATCCTTCATTTCTTTATTCCAGAATGTGAATGATAATGGTTAATGCCCATCGTTAAACACTGAGAGCATTATGAGTTACCTAGGTAATGCGAATATGGAGTCATGCAGGTCATACCAGAGAAAAAAAATAAAAATTAAGGTACTTTAGTTGATTGCATAAAGCACTCTTAACGAGATAGAAATAATGGCACATGATCACGAGGGAGAAGACGAGTTTGAATTAACTAGCAGGAACGTAAGAGTACAGATTGTAATAGAGACTGTGATTTGGCAAAATGGGTTACTTAGAATGTAAGGATTTAGACGAAATATAAAGTAATTAAGAGTTGTTCAAGTGATATGAATTTAATATTTTGGGACCTTTGCTTACGGGTAAATGCTCTGGAGTGCATGAGGAGGAAATAGGACAATGTATACTTGAGATAGTTAGAGTAATACCCGAGTTTAAATGATCAGTGAAACAAATGAGATTGGAAATTATATTAACAAAATGGTAATTAGGAGAAAGGATAGTGAAAGTATGAGAAGAATATATACAGGAAATTTGGTGCTGTAAACTTGAGAGGTTCCTCTCAATTCATGGAAAGAAAGGGCACATCTGTTTCGCTTTGTTGACTTAATTATAGCTAAACAAATTGTCACCAAAAAATTACTTTTGCAGGCTTTGAGCCCCAAAAACTCTTGTTGCAAATATTGAAATATTTTCGTTATTTTTTGCTATTTTTCATATCTCACTTTTAATCCTATCTATCTTGATTTTTGTACATGATTTGGCATTGAAGTAAATAATTTACATTTTTTAGTTTACATTCTGTGTTTCTCAGTAAGATTCCTGAGATCTGAATGGTTAATTTAGATCTGAGGTATTAGATCTGAAGTCTATTTAATTGCCCAATTTATATTGTTCTCAAATTTCCACTGAGGACACTGCACCATCATGCTTTTCAATTACGGTGTTTTGTTGAAAATCCAAATGTCCATGGATGTGGATGGGTGACATAAAACAAAAATATCCAGAAAAACTCAGCAGGTCAAGCAACTTTTGTGGAGAGAGAAACTGAGCCAATATTACACCAGAACTCGCAATCCTTTCCGAAGTTAGATTTTGCAGGGTCTACAGCTTTAGCTTTTCATGCAATGAATGGCAGATGTCATTTTTTTGCCACTGACTGCATAATCTACGCTACTGTTAAGTAGTTTTAATTTGTATTCCAGCAGGCAGCACTTCTGACCTAGCTGATCAGAGGTCCCGTAGTAACAGTGCAGAGGCATCAGACTCTTCAACTCCAAAAGCAATAAGTGACCTAGCAGTCCGTCGTGCTCGACATAGGCTACTATCTGGAGAATCGACCGAGAAGCGGACCTCCAGACCTGTCAATAAAGTGATCAAATCAGCTTCTGCAACCGCCTTGTCCCTTATGATCCCTTCAGGTGAGGATTAAGGCTGATGTTCCTGAGCGAACACTGATATTAATTGGTTTATTAATGCTAGAAACAGCAGTTTTAAATATTTTTTGTTTAGTTTATTTTTCACGTGCACTGGGGTACAGTGAAAAGCTTTTGTTGCGTGCAATCAGCATGCAACCAATCAGCAGAAAGACGATACATGATCACAATTGAGCCATCCACAGTGTAAAAGAGTGGAGTGATTGTAATGTGTGATTCCTGGTCCACTTCTGGGACCAACACACAAAGAGTCACCTGGCTTGGGTGCCATCTTGGATCTTGGGAAAGATGGCAGAATAAGTGACATATATGACAGACACTGTACAATGAAATAATATGTTGGCATTTCAGCTTTTTGAAAACTAAAGAAGTAAACATTAAGTCATAAGGCTTGATTATAGCAACAAGTTGTGCTCAATTCTTAACTTAACCATTGCTGTATTCTATTGTGATGGATAATAGTTTTGGAGATATGTGGTAATAAAATACTCAGTAATAATATGTATTGCTACTTCAAATGTTCAATAAACACTACAGACTCAAAGCATTCCAACATAACTGATAAAAGATAAATAGGTATATATTAGTGGAATATGTATCGGGATCACAGTTCTCAAGTTCACAGATCACAAGTTTTGTTAAACTTGTAGCACTTTAAACTTTAAAATAAAACATTACGCAGTTTTTAATTATTTTTATTTCTTGTTTCAACTTAGCAAGAAGTAATACATATTTCTTCTGTTAATATGATTTCATCCGTGTGGGTTTGAATGTTAAATCTAGAGATTTTCAAACAAAAAATTAAGAATTATACGACAAAATCATTTTGAGATTTCCTGATCTTAAAATATTAATCCTTTATTATTGTCTTCTACAGCATTGTATATTATCTCATGGAAATATCTTGCGATAAAACCTAACATTTGACAGTTCTGTGCCATGCTGTTAATTATTGATCCCATTTGTATTACAAATTAATTTTTTTAACCTTTTTTGCACAACATTATAATATTTTTAAACAGATTCTTGTTTAAGTAAGTCAGTTCTGTAGAAAGATTCACAAAAGATCAACTTGTATTGGTAGATAAAATAATGTTGAATGTAGTTTAGGCTCTCAATGAGAAGTATTTTTTTGATAGTTAAACCATTATAATAAGCCTTATTTAGTAATTACTTTTTAATCCATTGTTTACATAGATCATCATACTGGTTCTCCTTTAGCCAGCCCTATGTCACCACGTTCTTTGTCATCCAATCCATCTTCACGGGATTCTTCACCAAGCCGAGATTTTTCTCCTGCAGTGAGCAATCTGAAGCCTCCAATCATTATCCACAGAGCTGGGAAAAAATATGGGTTTACCCTTCGTGCTATACGAGTATACATGGGAGAGAGTGATATCTTTACAGTTCACCACATGGTTTGGGTAGGTAGATTTATTTTGTTTCCGAATAAGTAAGCACACTGTTGTTTACAAAACAGAAAAATCTAGATTTGGCTATTACCTTTTATGACCGTTTCACTGTACCCTCCTTTTGCCTAATCCCCTTCTTGTATTACAGCATGTGGAGAGTGATGGGCCTGCCCTTGATGCTGGCCTCCGTGCAGGGGACCTGATAACCCACGTCAATGGAGAACCCGTCCATGGCCTGGTGCACACAGAAGTGGTGGAACTCATATTAAAGGTAATATCCACTGTCACATGCTTGAAATCGTCTGTGGCATCCGTGTGCAATCTGCATGTTTTCTGCAAGTTGCCTTTACTTGACTGCATGTGTTTTTCCCTGGTTGAGTCTGGATGGGGTTTTTACTTGGATACTGTTGATGGACGGCAGGAGAACTGGAGAGTGAGGGGAAAGTGAAGGGGATGCAAGAGTAGAATTGGCCTTAGTTTAGATGGGTGTTAGATGGTTGGCATGGACCTGCTTGTCCAAGGCTCTGTCTCCATGTTGTCTATCTATAACTATCACCTGATGTGAAATTTGCAAAAGGGTGATTCTGCCCTCCAGCACAGTCCATGCAGCATCAATAGAAAAACAAAACAATAAATGTTTTGGCTTGAAGTATTTCCATTAGAAAGATGAAAGCAGGTCCAAAAGAGGTTCACTTGACTAATTCTCAGCTTGACTTATCACCGTCATGAGTAGCTAAAGAAATTCGATTTATATTCTTTGGAATGTAGAACAATGGGGGTTATTTTATTGAAACATGTTAAGATCCTTAGAAGCATGCCAGTGTAGATATGGAGATGTTTGCATTAGTGGGAGAATCTCAACCAAGACGAGATAGATAAAACATTAGGGGCAGCCATTTAAACTGAGGAACATAGGAACAACAGTATGATGTTGGTATATCTGGAAGTTTCTACCCCAGAAGTTCATAGAGGCAAATCATTTAGCATATTAAAAAAGGAAGCAGACTGTTAAATCTCGAGATTTACTTTATTGTTTTAAGTTCATGGAATTGAGAGTAAGTGCCCTTCTCTTTGTTCTTTGAGCTACCGCAGCTCTCCATTTACTGAATTGTGTTTGTCTCACTGCACTGCAGAAATATGTAATTCGCTTTAAAATGTATTTTGGGATATTAAAATCTGGCCAACTGGACTGATTTGAATTTCTTAATGATTTGAAAATCTCAAAATCTGTACAAAATATTTGTCAATTGATTTTGGATCATGCTACTTTGTTGCACTACCTTAAAAAACGTTATAATGCCTTGGCATTTATTATGTCAAATGTAGCATTAATGTGTATTCAAATAAGCTCAATATCATTGACACAAATATAAAAACAACTTTCCAATGAATTTATATTCTTAGAGTGGAAACAAGGTTTCAATATCAACAACTCCTTTTGAGAATACTTCAATCAAGATTGGGCCAGCTCGACGATCTTCTCACAAGTCAAAGATGGCAAGGAGGTATAAGAAGAGTAAAACAAAAGATGGCCAAGAGAGGTATTTTTCTCCAAGGATGTTAAATATAATCAGCTGCATATTTATGCTTCAAATTTCCCTGATTATATGGGTCATCTGCATTATTATTGAAATGAGTACAGGGTTTTAATTTTTTTTGCTGGATTTGATTACATAAGAATTACCTATGTGCATAATTTATGGAGGAAGGGGTAGGGAAGACTAGTGTGTGCTGGGAATGAAATTCAGAAGGAATGATTAGAAGGATATCAATGATCCAAACTGTCATCCAATACATGGTGGGGATTTGAACATTCCATCAGACGAAGTGGTGAAAGGAAAAACCTGCAATTGATTTTTCTTCGATGATCATTTTCCTTGATAACAGCATGTAACTCGTGCATTCTTCATCAATTTTGACTGGTGTTGGTTGTTGCCTGTTTATTTCATGTCTTGCTGTATGGTATCTGTTGAATTTGCTGATAGTTTCTGAAAGATTAACAATAAGATGTAGTAGTAAGATTTGATAGGCTTGTAATTTATTTGTGTGTTAGTTTTCTATAAATATGAGTGAAAAATATCCTCTTTATAGTTATGAAACATTCTTGCAGTGTTTTTGTGACAACAAATGCAATCTCTGCATCCTACTTATGGTGTCACCTAGACCTTTTTTATAAGGTTGCTGCAAGAGCCTGTGAAGTATCACTTGGATGGCCGAGTCAGCTGTTATCATCTTTTTTAATGTGCAATTCATAGTGTCATTTTCAGAAGTCTGCATGCTGATCGACTCTCAGCTGAACACTCACTGTCGGTGTAACTCAGCAGGTCAGGCAGCATCTCAGGAGAGAAGGAATGGGTGACGTTTCGGGGGCTGCCTGAACTGCTGAGTTACTCCAACATTTTGTGAGATCAGTCTGAAGAAGGGTCTCGACCCGAAACGTCACCCATTCCTTCTCTCCTGAGATGCTGCCTGACCTGCTGAGTTACTCCAGCATTTTGTGAATAAATACCTTCGATTTGTACCAGCATCTGCAGTTATTTTCTTACACTCATTGTCGGTGAATGGTACCTGGCATTGCTCAATACTAAAGGGAAATTTTTGAATTCACTTTATTTTCTGTCGTTTTTTTCATAAGTATCCAGTGACACTTAAAAATCTAAGCTCATGGGAAAGTTATTTCCACAATGCTCAAGTTGTTACTTCTTTGTAATTTGCAGTAAGAAAAGGAGCTCCCTCTTCCGAAAGATTACAAAACAAGCATCACTGCTGCACACAAGTCGGAGTTTGTCCTCCCTGAATCGATCGCTTTCATCTGGGGAAAGTGTACCAGGTTCTCCAACACACAACCTTTCTCCTCGTTCACCAACTCAGAATTATAGGTCCACAGCAGATTCTACACATCCAGGTGGATTTCATTTCTATATTTGACATTTTGTACTTTTAAAAGCTAAATGCAGCCCACATATGTGGAATCTTCAAAAAATTCCACATTTGAACCTGCATCACTTTGACTTAAGATAAAAGTTCTGAATTATTTTAAAAAGTACTAATGCAAAAAAAGTATGCTTTCTTGCTGATTGGAAACTTGCATTAATATTTTTCTCTGACACTCATTGGCTTTTAAAAAAAGTAAAATCTAGCATAAAATAAACAACCAGAATGCCCAGTTCCGTTAGCATTGTTAATATAAAGTTAGTGACCTGAAAATGGGGTGTAACCTATTGCATGTACCTCCTTAGAGGGGAAAAACAAATTGTTGCTTTTGAATCTCTGGACTTACACACCAACTTTCCAGGATAATTTAGAAGAACATTTTCCTTCCAAGAGCTTCAGCAAATATATAGCCTAAAATAGAAGTGAAGGCACCGCAGATTATATTTAAATTAAACTGTTTTGGATGATCAACATGGCAGCTATGTGATAATTATGTGCGACTGCTGTGATGAATGTTTGTTGGCCTGGTAATATCTCCCTGGCCTTCCATGCTTCTGGATTGCCTTTTAAATACACTATTTTCATTTGGAATTCATTTCTTAATTTTAAGTTGCTCAAAAGGCTGTCTTTTGAACGCAAATAATAGTATAAACAATTTACAACATTGTTAAATTGGAAAATTTGAAACAAAGAACAATACAGTTGAGGAACAAGCCCTTTGGCCCACAATGTATGTGTAGTCATGGTGCCTGTACATGCCTATATGTCTCCATTCCCTGGCTGTTCAAATAGACATTATTGGTATAAAAAGCAAAGTTAATTATGGAAGTAATAGATAAGAGAAGGGAATGGTAACAGAAAAGAAAGATGAAACAGCAATACAAAAGCTTTCATTTCCTGCATGCAAAACTACAGACTAGTTAATGGATACTTTTTGTTGAGATCCAGTTGTTAATCAAAAAGTATTTATGTTGGGAACTTGACCACACATTAAAATACTGTTAGTGAACATTTTGTATACAAATAGTTTGGAGTAAAATTAGTCTTCTGTTCTACGTGCTATTGAACTCCATTTATCAAACTAATTTCCTTTGCATTTCTTACATGCTTTCAGTAATTTTGAACTCTCCTCATACGCTCCACTTCTCCACATGGAATCCGCGAGCCCTTAGTTTTGTGAAGTATCCCCTCTTATGGTCAACTCACAACTGTCTTAAATTGCCTATCAAAAACATTGTGATTGTGCTGTTCTAAATCATACTTGAATACATATTAGGCCTGATTATTCATTCATTTCTTTACTGTTGTGTACAAATTGACAATCATTTTTATCAGCAAAATTAAATACAAGCCCTTTCTTTAATGACACAACATATGGATGATTCTAATTATACGTCTGCAAAGTACCTGGGCCTACTTTGAGATTACAATTCAAGAATGTCTCAAAAATGTTAAATCTAGCAACAGATGGGAGGATGCCATAACACGTTTTAAATAGCAGAGGGTGTCTACAAATATAGATTTTTTTTCCATCTTTCTTCAAAAAGAATATGTTTGAAAGCTGATCAGTTTGTGGAACAGATGACTGATTAACTTGAACTTGTTAAAAGGTAAATAAAAAAGATATAATTGAGAATCATGAAATTCCTGCTCTGCACAAGTATTAAAAGAAAAGTGGTTCCATCAGGACTTGAATTAAGTGACTGGGCGTTAGATTAATTGATTTCCTCATTCCTGTTTTATGTTTCACTATCCACTAATAGTTTGCCAAAATCAGCATATAGCTTAGACATATAAACTCACATCGAAAATATACTGAATTTGATCATATTTCATGAGTTTTAAACTCTGAAATGAACTGCAATGTTTTACATGTGTCAAACAAGTTTTCACACTGATAATTTCAGGAAGAGAACATTTGAAATCATTTTGATTCTTTTATTAAAGAATTGAAAAGCAACTGCTGAACCAGACCAAAGGAAACAAAAATTATTCTCTTGATTGCCTTAGATCAGTGAAACTGGAAAAATGTGCTTTCTATGCTGTGCAAAGTGGCAAAGTCAGAGAATCTGTTTTGGATTCCAAAAATAGTTATTCCCTCATTTGACGCATCAAAATAAATCAAAGGACTATGTCTGTATTCATTGAAAATGAGACTCTTCCCTTTCAAGTACCATAGACTAATAGGACAACTCTCATTTTATAAGCCTTTTTAGAGTCTATCTTTTTTTTAAAAATCTACATTGGCCAATTGAGGAAAGTCACTGTTGGCACTGATGTCATTCCAGCTATTCGTGGCCACCGTTGGGCTAAATCTACCCAAGCGGAATATGAGTGTCATTCCTCCAGTTTGTGTGTGGCCTCACTCTAGCAATGGAGGAGATCCAGGACAGAAAGATCAGTATGGGAATGGTGGAATAGTTAATGGTTAACAACCGGGAGCGCATAGACCTTGGCGACTGAGGGCAAGCGTTTGGAGAAACTGTTGCCGAATCTATGCTTGGTCTTGCCAATATACAGGAGGCCCTATTGGGAGCCACCAGATGCAGCAGATAGGTTAGAGCAGTGCTTCTTAAACTCATTCACCCTTAAGTCTTTACCACAAAATGTCATTCGCCCTCGACTAAATTTTCTTAGGTTTTTTGGTAATTTTCATCTTATTCTCCCTTGTGTATAATTGTATACATATTAAGTCATTCACCACCCCTTCAGGCACCCCTCTAGTTTCATTCACCCTTGGGTGAACCATTCACCAGTTTAAGAAGCACTGGGTTAGAGGAGGTGCAGGTGATGATCCTCTGTCTCACCTGGAAAGACTGTTGAGATCCCTGAATGGAGGTTTCGGAGGAGGTATAGGGACAGGTGTTGTATCTCTTGTGGTTGAAAGAGAAAATACCCTGCGAAGGGATGAGTGAACCACGGATTTGCGGAGGGAACTGCAGAAGGTATCTGTAAACTGAAAGTTATTGAACAGCTGAAGGGCGTGTAAAGTGTCTCAAATGTAGGTCAGAGGGATGGGGGTGATAGGATGGAATCAAGGTATTTAGAGATTAATTCTATGGAACAGGAGCTGGCGAAACAATGGATCTGGCAGGGCAGTCCGGTTTGTGGATTTTGGTGAGGAGATAGAAGCAGGCAGTGCAGGGCTGGAAATCAATAAGGTTAGGGTTGTGGAGGGGAGAAGGCCACAGCTGATGAGATCGGAAATAGTCGGGTAGATGGTGGCCTGGTTTTTGCCTGTGGGTTCACAGTCAAGGGATAGGTATGAGGAGGTTTCTGAGAGCTGGAGCACAGCTCTGCTCACTCATTAACAATCCCAACATTGTTACTAAACCCACTGACAAAGGTGCCGTTGTAGTCTGGCAGGTGGGCTGCTACCGTGCTGAGGCCAGGTACCACCTCCATTGTGAACGAGCCCATATACTTGCTCTATTTGCTTCCTCTGTACTAACTGGATGAAGAGAACGGTGAGGAAGGGATAATAAAGATAAATAAATATGAAATATGATGTTAAAGACACCCGTTCATGATTTGAAATGCTGGAAGTGAGTACCAGTTTCTTTAACTCTATTGCATTGAGCCTAAAAGTGATTACTATATATGCACGTGGTCTACTATGTACCCTTTTAGTGATTTGGTGTAAAACATTTACAGTTAAGAAGGGCTTGGAAGTTAAAGACTAGTTTGCAGTTGCATTTTATTATTGTATGTCCCCCCTGAATGATTTTTGATAGTTAATTTTAATCCAAAATAGATATTTGAAGATGATTTTGTTTTTGTGTTAATATCATATTTTTAAATCTCCCTGTTTCTAGTTGCTGGAAATTCGTCTCAGAGCAGCTCTCCCAGTTCCAGCGTACCCAATTCTCCAGCTAGTTCTGGTCACATCCGTCCAAGCTCTCTCCAAGGACTGGCACCCAAGTTTCAACGGCAATACAGGTCTCCAAGGCGCAAGTCTGCAGGAAACATACCTCTCTCTCCTCTTGCTCGCACTCCATCACCGACTCCACAACCAACCTCCCCTCAGCGCTCCCCATCTCCGCTACCTTCACATTCTCTGGCCAGTTCCAATGTAGCACAGTCATTCCCAGTTAAATTACATTCATCTCCACCACTGGTCAGACAGATCTCTAGGCCCAAGAGTGCTGAACCTCCAAGATCACCATTATTAAAAAGAGTCCAGTCTGCTGAAAAATTGTCTGCCACTCTATCATCTGAGAAGAAGCTGTCATCTTCCCGGAAGCATAGCCTGGATATATCACACTCTGAATTCAAAAAGGAAATGTTGCAGAGAGACCCCAGTCTACAGAGTTTACAGGAATCTGCTAACGAATCATCAGGCAATAAACGTGGGCTTGCAGAAAAGGGAACTCTGAAGCAACCTGTTGCTAGAAAAATTGGTCGGCAGGAATCTTCAGAAGGACTGAAGCGGGGAAAGCTAAATGACAAACTAGTAGCAATAAGACATGATAGGGCAGAAAGGAGAGAAGCTCTTCAAAAACAGGATGCCATTCGTGAGGTAGATACCTCTGAAGATGAAAGTGATGAAGGCTCAGAAGACAGCCAGGAAGGAAAGAAGTTGCATCGACCCTGCGTTCAAAAAGAAGATTCCACATTAGTTGAATCAGGTTGTGCCTCACATAAAGCAGGGAGTAGGGATTCTTCAGAAGATGACCTCGGCTCTTTCATATCTGAGGCTAAAGACACAAAATCTACAGAAATGAATTTAACTCCTCTGCCAGATCAAAACTTTGGGAAACCCATATTGGGCAGCACCATGTCACATCAAACAGGAGAACTTTATAAAGCGGAATATTGTTCAATCAACACAGCACAAGGAGAAAACCTTGTGTTAGAACATGCTGCCTCAGCCACCCAGAAAAACGGCCAGAATAAAACAGATTCCAAAGACTTAAAAGCTATTGAAACTGAACAACGTGTAATAGATTGTGTCACTACAAAGAATAATGACTCCCCAAAGACATTATTTCAAAAAGCCCCACAGGAAACATCAAGCCAAATGCACAGAAAGGCAGCACCATTCAAAATTCAGCAAGGCATTCAAACTGGATTGTTTGAAACTTGCAAGGACTATAGCACTCCACTTAATCAAATGATGCACTTAACAAAGGATGCACATCAGAAACTATCAGAAGCAACGGATAAACTAATTGCATGTTATTCCCCCATGGCTGACAATTTGCTTTGCAAATCGGGATCACCTCAAACTTCAAAGCAGTCCAAGAGAATTGAAGATCCTAAGAAGCAGTCCATTGCAACCGAATGCAGGGCAAATGATGAGTTCAAAGGGCAAAGTAGAAATAAACAGAAAGATCCATTTGAAATTGGTGAGAAACTTCTTCAGTCACATAATGTGAAGTGTCAGGAAGCGATTAAGCAATCCACTGTTGAACTTGAAGGAAGAGTAAGTCAAAATGAACAAAAATTAAAGGAAAACGAAGAGCTGAATGCTAAAAATCAACCTACATTTAGTACGGAAAACACAGGCTCAAAATATTCTCCAGTTAACTTTGCAAAAACACCTTTTGTTTCACATTTAGCTACTGTTGCCAAAAGTGTGCTGGGTCCAGTGAAATTAGCCATTCCTGGGATAACAGAGACAGAGAAGAAGAAAGAATTGGGACCAGAAGATTTGATGGCCAGGAATGACAAGCAAGCATCACAATTTACCACATTTCAACCTGCAACTGTGTCAAATGTCTTGGCACCCGCAATACTACCCACAACTTCAAAATCACGGGTCGAAGAAAAGACCACGGTTTGTGGATCACTGTCAAAGCCTAACCAAGTCACAGGAGCGTTAAGTGAACAACGAGTATTGCAAGACACTATGGAAAGTCCATTACCAAGGGAACAACACCAATCCTGTGTGGAAAAAAGTGAGAAAGATCAATCTGGAAGCTGTCATTTGAAAAATAAACAACCAGCAGACCACAAGAAAGGACAAGATTCCCAACTATCACACAAATTCACGTGATAATTTGAAGAAAACCAAATTGACAATTTCCAGTTGTACAAAAATAGTCATCAGCATCTAACTTAAAACAATCTTTCGGACCTTCCAAAAAGCTGCATGTTTACTTTATTTCCATTTACAGTTGGAAAAAGTAACTTAATAATATGTTTGTGAATAGTTTAGCATATCCTTAACACTATATTCAGTTATGGGGACAATTCTTGTGCTGCCAAAAAGCTGTTTTACTTTTGTTTAGAAGTGAGCTGACATTGCACAGTATTTGGTGGTTTTTGTTCCCATACTCTATTGATAACATCAATTTTAATTTTATGTTGGACCAATGATCTTTTTTGAAGGTAGCAAGATGGATGATAATTCCTGTGTACACTGTGATTCTATGAGAAATGCCATAATGAACATGAATGCATCAGGACATTTATCTTACTTGTCACCTCTATTTTCTACATTTTCATATTCAACTGATTTTCATTTGCAAAATGCCTCTTAGTAGTGCATTTATAGCAAATAGTCTCTGATGTGTAAGTACAGCACAGGTTTGCCAACAAAGCCTTGATCAAGGCCTATGCTTTATAATTTACTGGATTTGTCATTATAAAGTTGCCTGAATCCTTAGCTCTGTAATGTATGTTGTCACTATGCAAAGTAATACAATCCTGCAGAGTGCTTCAAGGGTGTAATGTAATTTTTCTTTGTATTAATGTATCTGAAAAATGTATCTTATTTATTGTAAATATACTGTATACATGACAGTCTTGGATGTCTTCATGGGTTTGTGCCACATATATATTTTGTCTTGGAGGGATATAGTGAATGTGTAATTGAAGTGCTTTCACAAATAGAGGAAAGCATTAAAAAAAATAACATTTTAGTATTTAATCAACATGTAATCACCACCACATGTGGTGCAGTAGGGTTTTTTGTGTTACATTATTACTGCATGTTGGCTTTAACCCACTCCCTTTAAATATACAGGGCTCTTATCACAATACAAATTGTGTAAATTAATTAATATACAAGATCCATAAGTTCTTTTTTTTTTTACCACTCGCTTCATTCTTTAAAATTTCCCATGATAACAATGTAATACATTTTGTGTTGGGTTTCAGCTGATGTGCATGTTTTATGTTTGGTGTAACTCCTCATCTTTTCGTCTTATATCATGTTTTTGTTAATAATATATTGCACTAATAGAACTGGAGCTTTAGCTAGCCTAACAATCTTAGATTGCTTTGTTTTACTAGCACCTACATTTAGCTAAATGTGTCAGTTAGTTAAACTGAGTAAGTTAAAATGTCAGTGATTAATACTGACTCAATTTTAATTGCTGTGTTTGACTTCTATAAAAAGCAAAAATTGTAAAAGATTCTGTGGACTTAATGGCACTGTGGAATGTACACTTACAGTGCAAGTGACTGATTTCTTTATTGCTATAATGTTTTCATTCAAAGTTAATGAGGAAAATACTTGAAATAAAAGGGTTGTGTTTACTGCCATAAAAGAAAAAAATACTTTTTGTGTACTTAAGTGTTACCTTCTTTGCATGCTTTTTGCTCATTTTAAACAATGTGCTTGTTTTCTCTATATTTCATATCCAGTGTTTACCATAGATAGTACTGAACAATTATTTTCAGTGCATGATATTTTTTATTGTTATTGTTTGGGGATACACACTCACATTTATAAGGTGGTTATGTAAAATTGCACTAATAACTTACAGACAAGTCATCTTTAAATTTACACAGTTTTCAAGTTATATTTTTGCATATTATAGGGAGGAACTTAGTCATAATTTGTATAACTTAGTGTCCACTAGCAATTTTAATTTGTGTGTACATGATGAGATACTCAGTGCAAAGAAAACCTCTGATTTCAAACATCTTTACCTGTTTTAAAATTCATGCAATTCTAATATTTTCACTCTACTGGACTTTATCTTGCACTAAATGTATTCCATTTATCTTGTATCTGTACACTGTGGACGGCTTGATTGTAATCATGAAATAGCCTTTCTGCTGACTGGACAGCACCCAACTAAAGTGCTTGTCAATGTAAGTGAGTACTCATGATAATATACCAAACCAAACTAATATGTTGTTTCAATCAGGTCAAAGGTTTTGGAGCTTTATTCCTCCCTCCATGGATTGAGTGCTGCTGCACTGTTGCTGCTTTTAGACCAGTGACTAAATTAAATATTTTGTTACCTCTTGATGGGTGACTTGTTTTAATCAGATTATTTATTCAGTTTTAATAATCAGTAACCCATTCTTCAGGATAATTATTGCCACAGCTTGTATTCAATAGAAAAATCAGGCCAGTGTGATTTGTTATATTTGTATTACCATACCCATTTTGCAAATCTATTGAGCTTAAAAAAAGTAATCATTTTTTTCCCAATACAGTTTAATTTATTTGATCAGAAACACGTAATTTAAAGCCAGCTTTGAACGTTAATATTTCTCCTCCAATATTGCACATGGTTGTCTTATTTCACTCGATTGGTATCTCGGGTGTGGTGTGCAAAGCAATGTTTCCTCTTAAATGTTACTGGTTACCTCTACTTGATTAGTGGGTTTTAATATTTCATTTCCTTTTCTGAAAGTTGATCCGCACTAGTTAATCCAAGTCAAGTTTGTTCTCATATGAGTAAGTAAGGTGAGGTACGTGTACATTGAAAATCTTGCCTGCAGCAGCATCAGACTCACAAACCTAGATAACACAGATAACATAAATTATTCATAAATTATGGAAATTCTACAAGGCAGTGAAAAGAAGAAGACTGCACAAGAATACAAACCACATGTAGAAAGCAAGTCCACAGTCGTGAAGAGGTGGTCTGTAGAATTAGGGTTGTGCAGGCCGGTTCAAGAACCTGATCGATGCAGGAAAGTAGCTGTACCTGAACCTGATGGTGTGTGACTTAAGGCTTCGGTACCACCTACCTAATAGTGGAGATTCTTGATGACAGATGCCGCCTTCTTGAGGTAGCGTCTCATGTAGATGCTTTTAATGATGAGGAGAACTGTACCCATGATGAATCAGGCCGAGTCCATCATTCTCTGTAGCTTCTTGCATTCCTGTGCTTTGGAATTGTCATCCTAGGCCATGTATTGGCTTTTGTGATAATGAAACTAGTGTTTCACTTCAACAAGTAAATCACAAAGAATTAAAGTGAATGACAACGAAGATACTTTGAAAAAAGATTGTTATCACTCGTGTGATTCTTCCAAATGGAACAGTGCACAAATGTTATTATTCCTTGATTAACATACTTTGAGCACATTGAGGTCAAGCTGTGGTCACTCAAATAAACAACTAATTTAAAGATCTAATTGTTAACTTCTATTCGGGCGAAGCTAAGAACATCAAACACACTGTGTAGGAGAGTACTGCAGATGCTGGTTTATACCAAAGATAGACAAAGTGCTGGAGCAACTTAGCAGGTCAGGCAGCATCTCTGGAGAAAAGGAACAGGTAATGTTTCAGGTCGGAACCCTTCTTCAGACTGAAAGTAGAGGGGGGAGGGAAGGGGAGAACTGGAGGTAGGAAAAGGCTAGAAAAATGAGGGCTGGCAGCAGATGACCAAGGAAGGTGGACCCCATAATGGTTCATTGTTGGCTGGGGAAGAGGTGATAACAAAGGGATACAGGGATGCGAACGGTGGAACTAGTAGGATTACTAGGGTAGGACAGAATTTTCAATATTTAGAATGGATCGGTCAGGAAGATTTTAAGACTAATAATAATAATTTTAATTTTAAAAGAAATAGAAAACGTTATTGGCACAATTAATTGTGTCACTGTATCATAGTATATTCAATAATAATATATTGTTATGTGTATAGTATATTCAATAATAATAGTATAGTATATTCAATAATAATAACAATAGATTGGTTCTTAAAAACAATGGATGAATATTGAAACAACAACATTTTTGGGGCTATTGGGAAAAATTGAAGAACCGGGACAAAATTGCTTGCTTGTTAAGAGATGCATATGATAGGCTGAATAGTCTACTTTGATATGCAGGTACATTAATTCAATTTGCTGCCATCTATTATCTCATGTTAGATTTATTGGTTAATAAATGGCCCTGCTTAACCCATCTTCCTATCCTCTCCACATACACATATCTGCACACACATGTACAAGCACATATACACACACATATTTACATTTGGCTATCAAACTGAATAATCATTTTTTTCAAAACATGCTTGCACTTAACTGAAACTCAATTGCTTCTAAATCGATGCAAAAATCTTTCATATTCAGTGCAGGCAAAAATATCTCATCGTGTGCAGATTAACTGAAACTTTCCAGCAACCTCTGAGAGAGATAATGACTTACTAAGCAACTAAGGCCATCATTCTGAAGGTTGATTGTAATTTAGGTGTATCTTATACTTACTTTTTCAGTTGACTTGTATGGAGGTAGAAGTAGGATTCAAAATCAGAATCTTTGATAAATGACGGTTGCAACAAACCACTCAACTAAAGTTGGATATCTTATTACATATAATGGTGGTAAAGAAATCTGTTGAATTAGTATGAAAATGAAACTTAGTGAAGCAAGAATAATAAGGGATTAATTGAGACAACTTTACCTTCACCCTGTGGACAGTCTATCTGACACATCCATCTACACAAGAATGATTATGCTCATGTGGAAGAAAGCTTTGTGTTTCAGTCATTGACCTGCAGTGATAGATGATGCTGTCTGCTTCCATTGAGCTTCACTTTACGGGGTTTTGATTAGAATTGCACAGTTAGTTTGACGGAGATGGTTTCCTCAACTTTATTTCTGCTACATATGAAAAACTAATATTGACAAATTCAGACAGCATAATTTATCAAAGGCAGAAATTCCAGCAATCTGAACTGAGATCTGACTTTTCTAGGACCTGTGGTCCAGCTAACTGACTGACATGTTGGTGATTTTACTGTAATTTTTCTCACTCTTTTATTTCTATATATCCCCATTGCTGTCAGTGCTCAGACTTTGTTCAAGATCTAAATAATCCTGTCATAATTTTTCTCTCGTTTTAACTAGATTTTTCTTTGAAGACTTCAATGTACTTTTGAAGATGGCATGAACAAAATACTGTGGATGTACAAATCTGAAATTAAAACAAAAAATACTTGAAAGATCTGAAAGGAGGTCAATGTCTTTGAAGGGGGAAACAATTAATTTTCAGATTGATGCCCAGAGTTCTTTGATCAGTCTTTGTCTGGTCTGCTGTCCATTTAGTATTTAAATTATTTAAAAAAAATGTTTTGTTGAAAAGTCTTAAATTTGCTAAACTGAAAACATTTGAGTGCTTGACCTTAAAAGATTAGGTAAGAAGTTTGCATATTTCTCTCTCCAGCATTTAGATCTAAGGTAACACAGCTGCATTTTTTCACCCAAAATAATTATTTTATCTAAAACATAAACCCGGAAATAATAGGAAACATAAGTACATCCTGCCAATAAATGATTCACTCTCAAAAATAAATGTAAATGGACGAGGCTAATTTTCAGGAGAGAAGGTGGAGGTTTTCATTGAAAAATTATCTTTCCTTACCATATATATGACCATTTTTCAAACAAAGCAGATATAAAAGTAAAGCATGGATATGGATGTTTAGAAGAGGTGCTGGGCTGATGAGAATGATCTAGAGATATATGCTGCAGCAAGCAAATGTCTAGTTTCATGGAACAAAGTAATAATTAGCCTTTCCTGTAAAATTGAATTTATTCTTATGTTGATATGATATTTGCTTTAATTATTTCTGGTTGTGGATTCCATAGAGTGAGACTTTGGAATAAACACATTAAATTGGGTAGAATATTAGTGAATGTTGAATTCTCATCTGAAACTATATATAGCAATGGTCAGGTCACAGTCACACTTAAAGTACTGCTGTGGTTACTGTACGTTAAAGAGCTAATGTACCATCTGTATTGACAGTGATATCAGCAACAATAATCCTGATCACTGATTTTAAAGGATGAGAAATAACATGGTGTGAGAGGATTTTACAGCCACAGAAGAGATCTCATTTTAGACTAGAAGTTGCATCTACATTGCCTGGAGGAGTTACATAGTTATGGAGATTTAGTCATAGATTTATGCAGCATGGGAACAGGCCATTCAGATGCTGCCTGTCCCGCTGAGTTACTCCAGCATTTTGTGTCTACCTTCGATTTAATCCTACATCTGCAGTTCTTTCTTACATCATTCAGCCCAACATCCATACTGATCAAGTTGAATCTTTTCTGTACCTTTTACAGCTTTAATGACATCCTTCCTATATCTCTGTGACCACAACTACACACCATACACCAAATTTGATATAAAGCAGGGGAAATCCATATTTAAATTTGGGTATTGCATTTTGTTATCAGGTATTTATTAAAAATCCATTACATAGTATAAAATATTTATATGCATGCTTAATGGACAGAAGTAAACAAAATAATAATTTCATTGGCAGCAAGCAGCAAGATAAAGGAGTTGGTTTGGAAAGGGCTGCCCACAAATGGTTGGACAAGCTAGACTTGTATTTGGTGGAATTTAGAAGAATGAGAGGCAACTTGACTGAAACATAGAGTGACACAGAAAATACTGGAAACATTCAGCAGATTATGCAGTGTCTATGGAAAGAAACAGTCAACCTTACTTTACACTTTATGTACAGTGTGGAAACCAGCCCTTCGGTCCACCAAGTCCTTGCTAATCTGCTATCACCCCATACATTAGCAATATGCTACACACTAGGGACAATTCACAATTTTACCAAAGCCAAATAAATTACAAACCTGTGCATCTTTGGACTGTGGCAGGAAACGGGAGCACCCAGAGAAAACCCACCCTGTCACAGGAAGAATGTACAAACTCCGTACAGACAGCACCCATAGTCAGGATCTAACCTGGGTCTCTGGTGCTATAAGGCAGCAACTCGATCACTGCTGCCCCAAGTATTTCAGGTTGAGGACATTTTGTCAGAACTAGGAAAGAGGGAAAACAAGTTATTTCTAGGTTGCAGTAAAAATTGAGGAAGAATGGAGAAGACAAAGGGAATCTCTGATACGCTGAGGTGGGATTGCCATGGCGATAAGCTAATGATGATAGTTTAAAGAGGCCCATTAGTGAGAGTTTCAGTCGTGCAAATGGAGATTGAAAACTGAGTTTAATATTACAAGTTGATAAAAAATGAGAAAGCAAAATACTGCCGTGGAGGGAAATTTCCAGATGATGTTTCAGATCAGGACCCTTCATTGAGTTGGAGAAGGGTCCTGACCCAAAACTTCATTTGTCCATTTCCTTCCACAGGTGCTGTCTGGCTCACTGAGTTCCCCCAGCAGTATGTTTTCTGTCCAGAATTTCAGCACCTGCAGTTTCTTGTGTCTCCACAAACAGTAAAAGCATATTACCTGAAATTATTGAATTAGACATTCAGTTCAGAAGGCTGCAAATAGACAATAAAGTGCTGATCATCAAGCTTGCATTGGGTCTCATCAGCACATTGTAGGAGATCACACACAGTTAGGTCAATGTGGGAACGAAATGGAGAATCAGAGGGACAGGTAACTAGAAGGTCAGGGCTGCCCCTACAGACTGAACGCAGCCCCTACAGACTGAACGCAGCAGCTCCACAGAGCAATTAGCTGATCTGCATTTGGTTTCTCAAAGTTGAGGATTCCACATTGTTTGCAACAAATGTAGTGTGTTAGATTAGATTAGAAGTGCAAGTGAATCATTGTTTCACAAGGAAAGGCTGAATTCTTGGATGTTGGGAAGAAGGGGTAAAAGGACAAATATTGAGCTTATCGTTACCTGGGAGAGAGCCATGAAAAGGGGAATGGTTCATCAAAATGGAAGGGCAGATTAAGTACTCAGAAAGAAAACAATCTCTTTGGAATGCAGAAAGATGTGAAAGGACTAAATATGTGTCTGGTGGTTGAATTTTGATGAAGGTAGGTGAAGTCGCAAAGCATAATCCTTTGAATGTGGAGGCTGTTGAAGTGGAAAGTGAGACTGAGGAGGGATGAGAGTAAAGGTGTGGTAGATTAGGCACTGTCATCTTTGGTTGACAAAAAGCCATGGTTCAAGAAGGATGGCACCTCAGAGGGAGCTCATCGAGTCATACGGCATGGAAACAGGTCCTTTGGCCCAATATATCCCATCTGAACAACATATCCCACACTGACCAACATATCCCATCTACACTAGACCTACCTGCCTTGGTTTGGCCCATATCTCTCTAAACCTATCTTATCCATGTACTTGCCCAAATGTCTCTTAAATGTTGTGACGGTACCTATCTGACCTAATTCCTCCGGCAGCTCATTTTGTATACCTACCAGCCTTTGTGTAAAAACACTGCCCCTCAGGTTCCTATTAAATCTTTCCCCTTCTCATGTTAAACTTATGTCCTCTAGTTCTTGATTCCCCTACTCTGGGTTAAAGACTGGCGGGCTGCACGGCCGGGTACAACAATACTTACAACCCAAATCTATGAAAAGTGCTAGAGTTAATCCAGCAAATTTGCGTCTTTTTAGTATAACCCAGCTTCTGCAGTTCCTTGTTTCTCATGCTCTTGATCATCTCTTCAAAAATCTCAAATTCACGAGACACTATGTCCTACGCACAGGCAGTGCTGACCATCCCTAATCAACATTTGCCTGTCAAAATCTATGTACATCCTGTCCCTCAGAATCTCTTACTAAAATATGCCCACCACTCATATTCTGCTCACTAGTCTGTAGTTTGTGGGCTTTTCCTTGCAGTCTTTCCTAAATAAAGGCATAACATTTGCCACTTACCAGTCTTATGGCACTTCAGCCATGGCTTTCGATGACACACATATCTCTGACAGGGGCCCTTCAGTTCTCCCCTGGCTTCCCACTATGTCTGAGGATACACTTAATCTGGTCCCAGAGATTTATCTACCTTTATGTATTTTAAAACCTCCAGCATCTTCTTCTGTAGTGTGGAAACACCACTATTAACTTCCCTGAGTTCCCCAGCATCCGTGTCTTTCTCCATTGTAAATGCAGATAAGAAGAATTCATTTAGGTCCTCACCATTTTCCTGTGACTCCTCGCGTAGTGCACGGAACATCTACTGAGTAATTGTGATCCATAATTGTCTGGGCGACAATGACTCGATATCCAGTGATCCTGAGAGTCTTGACAGAATGGATATGGGAGGGATGTTTCCTCTTTGAACTAGGTATTTCTCTTTAAAATTAAGGCTTTGGCCATTTCAGAAAGAAATGAGGTGAACATTTTCTCAGAGATTTGTGTTTTAATTTGAACTCTTTTCCTTAAAGGGCAATCGTAGCTGAGTCTTTGAATATGACCCGAGTCGGGCCATACTTGATAAGCAGAGGATTGGTGGGTTACATCAGGTTGATGGTAATGAAAAAATCTGTTTCAATCAGATAAAATCTCATTGAGCAGTGAAACAGGCTCGAGGGGCTGGCTGGCCTAAACTCTGCCCTAAACTCTGCTCCTATTTTGAAAGTTTGTGATTTATTGGATAACCATAATGAATTGGAAAGTTTGTTTGCATGTAGATCCATTGATGGTTTCACCCTCTGTACAGGCCTGTGCCTTCATCTCATATTTAAATTTCCCATTCTTGCTGGAGAAAACACTTCAGTTTCCTAGCCTGTTACTGGAGCCAACGAGTAATTCCACAATGTTTCATTGAACCATTTTTTAATAAAATTATGGTCAAAATGTAAGACTTTAAAATGACATTGAGATAGGTCTGGAAGACTTAATTATTTCTGTCCTTTTCCTTTCATCAGAAGATGAAACTTCTGATACGCAATTTCTAAGTAAGTCAACCGATATAATATATAATTGAACATTGCGTCGTGTAATTGTTGTCTGAAATTTATCATTAATTCAGTGATTCTGAAACACTGGTTCTCATCTGCATTAAATGCATTGAATGTGTTTAATTTTAACTCTGCTAACATGACAGGTATTCATCCAGAGTTCAAACCGTTGGTTCTCAACCTCCTTAAGGCAGCATCAATGCAACTTCAATCACCTTAATTTGCCTCAATTAAAAATTGAAGGTGTAGTCAGTCAGTCAGATTTCTCAGTTCTTTTACCTAATGCTGTAATTTTAATGACACATTTAGGTCGCACTTTGAATCTTTTCAAAAGGACTCATGTTAACAGCTGCAGTAAAAAGTCTTTCATTTGAAGTGTCTTTTTGTGCTGTGCATACTGTCCGCTCCAATACTAACAACCCTCTGCCAAAGAGTACCAGGCATTTCATTTATTACGTTTCATTGTTTGTCATACCGCTTCTTGCTTTGTGGCTTTTCTAGCACGTTCCATCCATCAATTTCTTATTCTTATTGTTTGTGATTTCTACACCGAGCAGTATAAGAAACTGAATGACTGCATGCCGTATATACATGTGCGTTGCCGAGCTTAGTTTTCAGTTTGACATCATTATTACTTACGGTACCCTTGGACCGGCACCGGAAAGAGGAGACATCGTAAGCGGTGCGAAAAGGAAGCGGAAACGCGGGAAGCGGGCGGGGATCCGCGCTAGGTTAAGGGCTTACCCCCACAGACCAGCTCTTCCATCCATCATCCTCTCGAACGTCCGCTCGCTGGACAACAAACTAGACCACCTACGGCTCCAGCTGCACATGCAACGAGGGATGAGGGACTGCTGCGTCTTCATTCCCACAGAAATATGGCTACATGATAACATCCCCGACACGGCCATCCAGTTAGCGGGACTAACACCGTTCCATGCGGACAGGAATGCCGTGTCCTCCGGTATGACCCCACGGAGGGGGGCTTTGTGTGTACATCAATAACAACTGGTGTGTGAACTGTTCTACAATCAAGACCCATTCTGGGTGTTCATCACTGGTGGAATTCTTGATGGCTAAATGCTGGCTATTCTACCTGCCGAGGGAGTTCACAACCATTGTTGTTGTGGCCGTTTAAATCCCTCCCAGCGCCATTCCAAGGAGACACCATGAGAGCTTTACGGAGCTATCAACAATCTACACACTACTCGCCCTGATGGGTACTTTGTGATTGCTGGGGATTTTAACCATGCCAACCTAGAAACTGTATTACTCAAATTTCACCAATACATCAACTTTGCAACCAGAGGGGAGAACAAAGTCGACCTGGTGTACTCAAAGATTCTGGAAGCATACAAGGCTTCCCCCCTCCCCCCACCTCCGATACTCAGACCACATCACCATCATGCTCACCCCCTCATACAAACCACTACTTAAACGGACAGAAGCAACACATAGTCAGATCAGAGGATGGCCAGCAGGATCTACTACAGCACTACGAGACTGCTTTCAAACCACAGATTGGGACATATTCAGGGAAGCAGCCACATACGACACCCACACTGACATTGGAGAATATGCCGACTCTGTGACCAGCGACATCAATAAATGCATAGAGGACGTCACTGTTATTAAGACCGTCACCACGCCAGAAGCCATGGATGACGGTGGAGGTCCATACGCAGCTGAAGACCCGGGAACACTGCCTTCAGAACAGGGGATAAGGCAGCCCTCAGGTCTGCACAAACCAAGCTCTCCCAGACCATCATGAGAGCAAAGCGGGCCTACAAACAGAAAATCCATGGCCACTTCTGTAACACCAGGGTCGGCAATCGTATGTGGCAGGGTATCCGGTCCATCACAGACTATAAAGGAGCATCACATTCCAACAACAGTGATGCTTCCCTTCCGGGCAAGTTAAATGACTTCTATGCGCGCTTTGAGGCGCTTAACACCTTGCCTGGGAGGAAGTCCACCCCTACCCCAGAGGAGCAGATAATAATCCTGGATTCAGCCGACATGTGGAGAGCCCCAACCGCGGTCGACCTACGGAAAGCCCCAGGACCAGACAACATACCGGGTTGTGTGCTCAAGGAATGTGCTAATCAGCTGGCGGATGTTCTCACAGACATTTTCAACATCTCCCTGAGCCAGGCTACCGTCCCCACCTGCTTCCATGCCGCCACCATCGTCCTGGTGCTAAAAGAGTCATCTGTCTCCTGCCTCATTGACTACCATCCCGTGGCACTGACCCCCATCGTGATGAAGTGCTTTGAACGATTAGTCATGGGACACGTCAAGAATAGCCCCCCCACCTCTCTGGACCCCCACCAGTTCGCATACCGCCCTAACCTCTCCATAGAAGACGCTATCTCTTCCACCCTCCATGCATTTCTCTCCCACGTAGACAAAAAAAATAACACCAAAGCTAGAATCTATTTATTGACTTCAGCTCGACATTCAACATGATCATCCCTCAGAAGCTGGTGGGGAAACTCTCCCTGCTCGGCCTAAATGCTCTGCAACTGGATCCTGGACTTCTGAACATATTGACCACAGTCAGTCCGTGTTGGCAACAACACCTCAAACACCATCATGCTGAACACTGGAGCCCCCCAAGGCTGTGTGCTTAGTCCATTACTATTCATACTACTTACCCACGACTGTGCCGCCAAACGCAACACCAACCAAATAATCAAATTTTCAGATGACACTGCATTGGTGGGCCTCATCAGAGACAGCAATGCGACTGCCTACAGAGAGGAAATGGCGCAGCTTGTGAACTGGTGCAAAGACAACAATGTGTTTCTGAACGTCACCAAGACCAAAGAGATGACTGTAGACTTCAGGAGGAAGCAGGCTGCCCACTTCCCCCTGCACATCAATGGCTCCATCATGGAGAGGGTGAGCATCATCAAATTCCTAGGGGTGCACCTCGCTGATGACCTCTCCTGGTCTCTCAACACTACACACCTGGCCGGGAGGGCTCAGCAGAGGCTGTACTTCCTCAGGAGGCTGAAACGAGCGAGGCTTCCCCCACCCATCCTCTCTGCGTTCTACAGAGGTACCATAGAGAGCGTCATGACCAGCTGCATCACCGTCTGGTACGGGAAGTGTACCGCAACAGGCAGGAAGACCCTGCAGCGATTAGTCAGCACAGCGGAGAACATCATTGGCGAGCCTCTCCCATCCATTCTGGACATTTTCAACAAAAGATGCCTCCGAAAAGACCAACATTATAAAGGACTCCTCCCACCCCTCCCATGGACTCCTCCCACCCCTCCCATGGACTCCTCCCACCCCTCCCATGGACTCCTCCCACCCCTCCCATGGACTCCTCCCATCCCTCCCATGGATTCCTCCCACCCCTCCCATGGACTCCTCCCACCCCTCCCATGGACTCCTCCCACCCCTCCCATGGACTCCTCCCACCCCTCCCATGGATTCCTCCCACCCCTCCCATGGACTCCTCCCACCCCTCCCATGGACTCTGCCATCCGGCATGAGGTACCAGAGCATCAAAGGCCAGCACCACCAGGATGTGCAACAGCTTCTTCCCCATGGCTGTTAGAATGATGAACACCCTGCTGCCCCCCAATGCACACACACACCTCACCTAAAACACATGCGCTGCACTGGCACCTTACATCAATATCAACCACTGTGCATCTTGCACCTCAGCCCTGTGAGGAACAACATTTTGTCCAAATGTATACTTATATGTTCGAATGACAAATCAATTATTATCTATATACTAAAACTCTCGTTTGTTGTTGGTTTGTTCCTGAACTACAGCCAAAACGGTACACGATAGCACGACAATTTTAGGCCCACCTTACTCACCGTCACCCTTTTGGTGCTAATGGAAGAAGTTTCATTGAAATCGGTGTTATAATTTTTAAGTTATTCACATTTTAAAGTTTAAATCTATCTCCTAGGGATGGAGGGATGGAGGAGGGAGGGAGGGGGGGGAAGGAGGATAAGGGGGGTTGAGGGGGGTGGAGTGGGAGGAGGGGGCGGAGGGGGATGGGGGGGGGGGAGGAGAGGGTGCTGCACTAATGCAGGAGAGGTTTGGGCCCAGCAGGTCCACTTGGTCTAGTTGTTGTCATTAGTATTATTATTATTATTATTATTATTTTACAACAATAAAAGGGTCTTTGATGCATATAAGGTTCTCATACATTAACCCAACACTTTCCATTGGCTGAAAGGAAAGCCATGAGCAGACACAAGTGTATGGCAATTGTAAATAGCCGAATCCCTGCAGCATAAATAGCATTAAAAGCCCTGCAGCAGCCTGGGGCTTACCTGGGCTTATCTGGATCAGGGGCACTCTAGTACATCAAGCATGTGGACCAGATTTTGGAATTTTTCTTTTTCTTTTGTTACTGGCTCTAAAATATGGTAACGGATGTAAGGATTTTACTGTGCAGTGCATATGTGACAATCAAGGACCATTGTATTCAGGAAATGGAATTGCCAAACTGTCAGAATTGGATATTTATGGAATTTTCTTTGCTTTATGTTTCGTTTTACACAGTTTCTATTGTTTAACAGCAAGCATAGCACGTATCACGGTGAAGCCACAATCTCATTTGTGTGAGAGGAAGAAATAATTATGTACTTACAAATTATTTACATTTTGTGAAAATGCAAATTATTATTTTCTCATCACGATACTAATAATATTTTCCCTATGATGTAACATTTTCCACACTGCCAGTCTTTAGAACCTTTACATGTGAGCCAGCTATTTTAAAAATAGTTACTGCCAAATTCCGTATTTTCTTGTTGTGGATCATTGTTTATTTAGAACAGATTGAGGCTGTCAAATACTGGAAGCATACTCGGACTGGTGGACTTTCTGGGAAGTGAAGTGAATCCCAGACAGAACAACTTTCTTTAATTCAATTTTTTTGTTGTTATTTCAATCAGGTTATTTAAAAACTAAAAACAACAACAAAAAGACAGAATGGAAATGAAGGACAAAAAAGAGGCATGTAGTCAGTAAGAAAACATGTTGCATAAAACAGTACTGCACTGGAATTGATTGATTGTGCCAAACATGATGTCCAGCTGAACTGACCTCATCTGCCTGCAAGTGATCCATATCCCTCCATTCCCTGCAAATCCATGTGCCAATCCAAATGCTTGTTAAACATCACTATTGTATCAGCCTCCTTCACCACCCTTGGCAATGCATTCCAAGCCCCACCACTATGTGAAAAAACTTAAACCACACATCTCCATTATATTTTCCACCTCTCACCTTATAGCGATGCCCTTTAGTGTTGGACAGTTCCACTCTTGGAAAAAGGTTCTGACTGTCTACCCTATCCATGCCTTTCATACTTTTATATACTTCTATCTAGTCTCCCCTCAACCTCCGATGTTCCAGAGAAAACAATTCATGTCTATCCAACGTCTCCCTATAGCTGAAACCCTGTAATCCACACAGCATTCTGGTAAACTTCCTCTGCATCCAGAGCCTCCACATCCTATCTGTAATGGGACAACCAGAACTGCACAAAATTATCCAAATGCAATTTAACCAAATTCCAATAGAGCTGCATCAAGACTTACTGACTCTTATTCTCAATGCCCCTAGCAATGAAGCACACCATATGTCTTCTTAACCATCCTATCTACTTGTGCTGCCACCTTTAGTGAGTTATTAACATACACGCCAAGATCCCTCTTCACATCAAAGCTGTTAAGGGTCTTGCCACAAACCGTATACTCTCTCTTTCTATTCAACCTCCTAAAGTGCTACACCTCACACTTGCTTGGGATAAACTCCATCTGCCATTTTTCTGCCCATTTCTACAGATGACCTATATCTTGTTGTATCTGACAGCCTTCCTCATTGTCTGCAACTCCTCAAATTTTGGCCTTGATAGCAAACTTATTCACCAACCCATCTACATTTACACCTAGCTTATATATATATATAAAAATCACAAACAGCAGAGGTCCCACCACAGATCCCTGCAGAACACCACTGGTCACAGACCTCCAACCAGATTATCTCCTTCTACCGCAAACCTGTGTCTGCTATGAATAAGCCAGTTCCGAATCTATATGACCAAGTCTTTGTGAATCCCGTGCATCTTAACCTGCTGGAACAATTTTTTTAAAGCCCCTCATGATAGACTGATCCAATTTCTATTCTGTTATTTCAATTCTGTTATTTCAATTTGGCTGGATTAAAAATTACAGTGGATTTTAATGAATCCCTGAAGAGATTGTTAGGGTCATGTACTTGCCACTATCTGCAACAATTAGTAAAAAATAGTATGTTCCCAGAGTTGGGAAAGGTGATAATACGAGATTAGTTTCTGCAAAGGGTCAAATAGTAGTCCCAAGATATAGTTCAAGAAACTGTTTTTTCCTGATGGGTAAAATATTAGATGGCATCTAAAAAGAAAGGCAGTGAAGTTGCATATAATATGACATTGTAAGAGGGAATTGGAATTATTTTATGGGAGATGAATCTTCCTTCACAAAGTGAATGGAGATTTTATAGAAATACAGTAATTGGCTGGGATTTGTACAGTTTGTATGGCTGACCTGTACTCTGTGCTGAAGGGCCTGTTTCAGACTCTGCTGCTAACTAAATTTCTGCATCTATGATGTATCTCAATTTCTCTTGGCTTCTGAAATGCGTCAGGCATGGGTTAACTTCACAAAGCAGAATGATAATGAGGAGATGAAAAGTGAGCTAAAATACAGAGCGCAAATGAGAACTTCCATCTGAGTAAAAGTTCCAGCTGGCAGAAAAAAATGGTGTAATGTTGGTGGAACAGGTCTTACCGAAATATTCCAACCCTCATAAAATTTTGATGCCTGTCATCTTGTTAAAAACAGCCTAGAACTGCAGCCTCATACACTTGTAGGCATAATGTATGCGATCATTGTGTTATCATTTCAGTGGTGTCCAATGCAATGAGGAAACAAACCCCTAGAGAATTTCCGCATAGCTCTCTGTTGCTATAGACAGTGTGGATATTAGAGAACGTATGCCTATTAGGAGGAAAGTTGATAAAGTATCTATATAGTCAATTGTGTTTTTTTTATTTTTAAGTGCCTTGAATGTATTTTTTGTGCTCTTCAAGATTTACAATTACAATGATAGAAAATTGGTCTCATTATCACCCTATGGTCACCATCTACATTTAGGATAATTTACGCAAGGGATAGAATATGCTCTCTATTCCATTTGCCTAAATCCCATTTTCAATGGATTATTTTATTTGTTCCCTAGCTTTGTGTGAAAGATCAAAGTTGACGGTAGAAAGAAAAGCTTATTTTGTGCCGAATGGGAATGGTAACCTTAAACAAATAAATGAAAGTGTTTACATAAAATTGGACTAAACCTGACCTGCATTGCAAAGGCAGACTTAAAAGTTATATTTATCAGAAATTTGACTGCTTTTCCCAATTGTGTGTCACAGACGTGGAAGAAATTGCAGAATTATCATCTGATTTCCATGGATTAACTGGACAAATAATGCTTGAAAACAATAGCTGCATTCTGCAACATATTCAATGCTGCACATATTGGTGTTCCCATTGTTTGAACATGGCACAATATTTCAAAACAAGTGCACTATAGGTAACATATCATCCACCAACATTTCCGTCACCTACAACAGGACCCCACCACTGGCCATATCTTCCCATCCCCTCCCCTCTCTGCGTTCCGCAGAGATTGTTCCCTCCGCAACTCCCTGGTCCACTCGTCCCTTCCTACCCAAACCACCCTAACCCCGGGCACTTTCCCTTGCAACCGCACGAGATGCAACACCTGTCCCTTTACCTCCCCCCTCAACTCCATCAAAGGACCCAAACAGTCTTTCCAGGTGAGACAGAGGTTCACCTGCACCTCCTCCAACCTCATCTATTGCATCCGTTGCTCTAGATGTCAACTTATTTATATCGGCGAAACCAAGCGCAGGCTCGGCGATCGCTTCGCTGAACACCGGCGCTCGGTCCGCATTAACGCAACTGATCTCCCGGTGGCCCAGCACTTTAACTCCCCCTCCCATTCCCAGTCTGACCTCTCTGTCATGGGCCTCCTCCAGTGCCATAGTGAGGCCCGCCGGAAATTGGAGGAGCAGCACCTCATATTTCGCCTGGGCAGTTTGCAGCCCGGTGGTATGAACGTCGACTTCTCCAACTTCAGATAGCTCCTCTGTCCCTCCCTTCCCCTCCTCCTTCCCAGATCTCCCTCTATCTTCCTGTCTCCACCTATATCCTTCCTTTGTCCCACCCCCGACATCAGTCTGAAGAAGGGTCTCGACCCGAAACGTCACCCATTCCTTCTCTCCCGAGATGCTGCCTGACCTGCTGAGTTACTCCAGCATTTTGTGAATAAATAGGTAACTCTATGTCTGTGGTATGAACAGAGTGATGATCTGCTGGCAAACACCTACAGAAGACATTACATTGACATTCTGTTATGTTTATAGACTTGATTTAATTAGATATTGACACCCAAAGTACAGAGGCACACTACTGGGAATTTCTGCAGGTTAAAAGACTTCATTGCTTATATATAAATTAAATAAATGTAAATGTATGTTTGAGAATGCCTAATTAGTATTCAATCAGCATTTTCCAACACTCTGGGCATCTCATCCAGTTATTCATTCCCTTTTACTTGACTGTTGACAGAATAGCAAATTCTCCAGGAATATTGAGCCTTTTCATTTGTTTTTCAATAATTTATGCAATACATTCCACTGGCTGCATTTTCTAAACTTCATTATTATTGATTCGGCTAAAAAAGCGAGCGGCGTTTACTGATAATTGGTTGGAGTTAAGGAAAAATATCTTCTCTAATCTAATTGATATTGTTCAGAGGAAGGTGTATAATGAGTGATGAAGTATCCCTTAAAGCCCATTTTCTTTAATAGCAATTCAGACCAAATAACTCCAGTGCCTCAATTTTTTTAACCCTTCCCTTTACTGTAAAGATGGTAACCAATAGAATTATAGATCAACCACAGGTAGCACTCCAGACATGTGCTAAATTGTTCATTTTAAACAAGACACACTCTTTTCATACAAGAACTCTTGTTCATTCAACTGTGGATGCAGGCTATTTGACTTAGAAATGGCACCATTTAAGAGGAGACCATGTATCTTTAATTCTCATCATTGCAAAGTACAATTACTGTGCATTCCTAAGAAGTAATTACTCTTTGTTCTTTGTTAATAAGGAGCTTGAGAACATTTTTTGGACAGAGAAAATATGAAGAAGGATAGCCCCTCATGATATTCAGCTTGTAAGCAGTAAGGAACCTTAAAAGACATTTGGACAGGTGCATGGATAGGAAAGGTTTAGGGGGATATGGGCCAAATGTGGGCAAAATGGGACCAGCTTGGATGGGGCATCTTGATTGTCATGGGTGAGTTAGTCTAAAGGGTTTGTCTCAGCTCCATTTGCCTGAAGAATATTTCATTTGAAAAAACAGTCTCAATGAATTAAGGAGAGATTATGCAAGTTAACCATTATTTCCTATCATAGATAGCAATCACACATAGTTAACATGGATGACTGTAGTATGTAAATGCTGGTGTGTAGTGTTATTTTATTTAGACAACATGCACCGTATTTATGTTATCAAAAGTAATGTTCATATGTTTCTATAATTCATGTTTCAGCGGTGTTGGTACTAAAATTCAATTTTAGTCAACAGCAAATGAGAAATTAGTGCTTGGGTTAATGTTGGATTATATTTTGAATTCATTGTTTGTTGATAAAATAAACATTAAAATAAACAGTAGGCACCATGGACCTCATTGTTCTTCTGTCATTCTAGTGTCCTGTCTTATTGTAGCCCTTTTCATAAGCACGGGCTGGTAAGTCTATTATTATTATTATTATTATTATTATTATTATTCACATTTTTAAAAATAAATTTCCATGAGATACTTTAATACAATTTGTAATAGAGATGACCAAGTCACATTTTGGTTCCTAATGTTGGCGTACTTCAGATCGGGAAAAAATTCCTTTGGCTTGGAATTTGCCTATGTGATCTTGATCCCTCAACAATGGGGATGATGTATCTCCTCCTCAAGGCTAATTAATCTGTATCCTATCAATGGATGCACAGTCCGTCATATATGCAACAGGCTTAACTGAATCCATGGGAACAGGCATTCCTCGATTGAAGTTACATGACTTCTGACTGTGACCCTTTTGCATCATTGGCCGAGTAAATGGAATGCGGAAGTCAACTGGAAAGTTGGGCTAGGTCATGTATCCACCCTCATAATGAAATTCGATTTACATGATAATCTCTAATTTCTCTCTTTGTTTTATAGTGATTGTCAAATTTAATAAGCTTGCATTTAATTTTGATATTCAGTTCATTAGCAGGATAGCATTGCAGCCCTTTGCAGACCCTTCCGCCCATGCTGTCTGATGTTATACTTCGTGAATACTCTATTTTTCAACTAATTCCTCATCATAATCTATTTTTCTTCTATATTCGTGTGGCTTTCAGTTTCATTAGAATCCTTTCATCTGTTCAAAAGCTTTCTGAAAATTCAAATAAACTATGTGGCAGAGTTTTGCAATGTCCTTTATCCATGAAAGGTTTATCAGCCTAGACCCTCTCCATCTAAATCCATAATATTGCTTGAGTCCCTTTGATGTTCTCAATATTGGCCCTGAAAATCCAAAGACCCTCCATTTCCTGATATGTTTGTCAGACTCCTGCAGAGCTAAATTCAAGCTGATGCAAAATGAATTTTCTGGGTTAATGTATTTAATATAAAACTTTAAACTGGACAGTGATGCACTGAGTATTTGAGACAAAGCAGAGAAGCTGAATGACATTTGTTAATGCAGGTTAAATTTTTTTGTGGAATCTCTTGATTTTTACTTTGTTGTAATATTCGGAGTCATATGTCCTGTATGAATATATCGTTTAGATCTAAGCAGTGTATTCTAATGTATTCTAATGGCAGTTTGAATGTGACTAATAGCAAAGTACCTGATAAAGAGATAGAATGGTACTTTCTATGGCTACGGGAGTCAAGATCGTCCCTTCAATGGAAGGTTAGAGGCCCCCGATCGCTGGAGGACAAAGAAGGGTGAGATTGAACTTTTTTTTCGCTTTCCATCACAGTGAGGAATGTGGAGGAGTCACTGTGGTGGATGTTCATGTTAAAATGTATTTTGTATGTCCTGTTGTTTTTTATTGTTATGACTATGGCAAATGAAGTTCCTTGTATGTTGCAAAACATACTTGGCAAAAAAGTATTATTGTGATTGTGATTGATTTTTTTAAAGTTTCAGTTTATACATATATATATATATATATATATATATCTATATATGAGCCAAAACATTATGACCATGCTGCTGTTGGTCCTCCGTGTGCAGCTCCATACGCAGCATGGTGCAATGCACTGCGTATGTTGACACATTCCTGCCGTGACCACCATTAAAATCTTCTGTGACTTGTGCCACAGTAGACCTTCTGTCGGTTCGGACCAGACGAGATAGCCTTCGTTGCCCTCACGCATCGATGAGCCTTGGGCACCCAACAGCCTGTCGCCGGTTTGTAGTTTGTCCCTCCTCGGACCACTGTCGGTATATAAATATATATAAGCCAAATAAATAAACAATAATAGTGCAAAGTCAAACATAATGTCCCCCAGTCTATATAGTTTGGAGCCTATTTGGAGGTTGTAGCGTTTAATCGCCTGATGGTTGTGGGGAAGAAGCTGCTCCTAAACGTTAGATAGACACAAAAAGCTGGAGTAACTCAGCAGGACAGGCAGCATCTCTGGAGAGAAGGTATGGCTGTCGTTTCAGGGTCTCGAAGAAGGGTCTCGACCCAAAACGTCACCCATTCTTTCTCTCCAGAGATGCTGCCTGTCCCACTGAATTACTCCAACTTTTTTCTGTCCATCTTCGGTTTAAACCAGCATCTGCAGTTCCTTCTTACACATTTTGTCTGCTCCTTAACCTTACAGTTTTCAGGCTCCTATACCTTCTTCCTCATGGAAAAAGACTGTGCATTCACCCTATCTATTCGCCTCATGATTTTATGAATGATATGTCATTCCCCAATCCTCCTGTGGATTGTGTATCCAGGAGTCATTGTTGATTTATAAAGGGGAACCATGCTTAACAAAGCTGTTTGAGTTTTAGAACTTGTAACTAGCAGAATAGATACTGTAAGTGGGAATCAGTGCCTGTGGTGTACTTAGAGTGACAGAAGACTTTTGATAACACAAGGAGTTGTTAAACAAAATTAGAGCACATTGGATTCTCGGTTTTATATATAGCACAATTTGAAGTTTTCCTCTTCAGTAGGGGAAACAAATCAATATTTATCAAATGTTGAGATACTGAACAGAGTTGTTATATGTGAATTTCTAAAAGTTAATATGTAGTTGCAAGAAGCAATGGTTTGTCGGCTTTTATTGTAGCAAGAGGGCAGAAGTACTTCTTGTGTTTGAGGCAGCAGAAGTTATGAAGCTGCTTCTGCTGTCTCTGTTTGTTGTCGTTCGCCTGACTGAGGTCAGTTGACAGGACTCACCACGGGGAGGTCGACAACGTGAGCCCCAGGGCAGAAGTAGAAAAGGCTATCCATCCTACATCCTTCTTAATTTTATATATGCCCCCTCCTAACCTTCTCTGCTGCAGGGAGAACAGACCCACCTTCTCCATTCTCGACAAATTACTGAGTTGGTCCATCCTGGAAATCAGCCTGGTGAATTTCCTCGGCATCACCTCAGTGCTGCCACATCATTTCTGTAGCATTGGGATCAAAATAGCATGCAATACTCATTGATTATGCTTTGTTATCTCTTCAAATAATTCAATCAAATTGCTTAAACAGGATTTGTCCTTGACAAAGCTGGCTGTCTCTCATGTTTCGCTGCCTTTCACAGTGATCTTTGTATGAAATAGACTAGCTTGACATCATGTTGAGCACAGACATTGGGGGCCGAAGGGCTGGTATTCTGCTGTACAGTTGTATGTTCTATGTTCTATTAATAGGAGATAATCTCATTGAAACATAAATAAACTCTGACAGGGCTTGATCGGCGAGATTCACAGATGGTGTTTCTCCTGTCTGGGATCTTTTCAACCAGGTATCAATTTCTCAAGGTAAGGGCTTTGCCACTCGAGACTGCTATGAGAAACCAATTTTTCACCTCGGAGATAATGAAGCTTTGGAACTCCCTATCCAAGAGGGCTGATGGATTCCAGTTACAGAGTATATCCAAGACAGAGGTCAATAGATTTTTTTTTAGATATTTGGGGAATTGAGAGGATGTGGGTTAGTGCAGGAAAGTGGCATTGATCTAAAAGATCAGTCATAATCTTATTGAATGACAGAGCCTGGCCTGTGCCGATAACCTACTGCTGCGTCATTTCTAAGGTTCATTTATCTGCATGGCAACAGCCCCTTAGCAGTAAAATGTGATTTTGAATCCAGCTATTATCTCGGGGGAAAAGATTAACTCATTATATGATTCTATTTCCACATTCCAGACCTGATAAAGAGTGAATTAGACAGTGAAACGAGTCTTAATTTCAAAATACTGCAGGTGTAAACCTACGGTAATATATTTGATTGATGTATGTCTGTGTGCATATTATGATATACTGTATCTTTCTCTATGCCTGCATTACCATTTGGAAAGGCTTGATTCAAAACACAGAGCTACATTCTACCTTAAGGGTACCCTGGGAATTAATTAGACAATTCAGAATTGGGAAGATTGCTTATCATTAATAAATTACCACCTGGAAGCTAATTTGTGTCATTTTCATTTTTCATGAACCTATCGATAATTGTACATCAAGGAAAATGCATTTATTTGGTATGTTGATTTTGTGAGAGCATTTTGCCATATCATACAGACTTTTAGACTTTTTTTTATTCTTAATGCCATGTACCATATTTAAAGGAACAATCTCTTTTAAAATTTGCTTTAAGCGTTGAGGTGAGTTATCAGCCTCAGGTGATTTAAGAATGGTTTAGATGTTGATGAGAAAGACTGAAGTTTGTGCCCTGTGGGCAGAAAGTTGGGTGGAAAATATTTGGTTAAGTGAGACAAGCGTTTGAACCTTTAAAGTCTGGCCGGTAAGAACAATCTGGCATTGGTAAAATATTCTGCATTGAGTGAATTACTGACGAAATGAGTAGTCAACTGGATAAAAATGTATGTATACCTCAACTAGATGAAGACCTCACTACAATGTGGTGTTATAGCTCTATGGTTTTATGTGGTGATGGGGAAGTCTAGTAATTTTATGTAGCTTCCTAGGTGGTAGAATTGTATTTGTTTGTGTAACAGCATTTGTTGGATAAGCAGTGGGGCAAAGCTGAATGTAGGAGCAATTTGTGTTTATTAGCTGTCTTAGCATATTATATTATTTTGTATCATGCTGTATTATTTTTGGACACTTGGAGGTTGTCGTGAGATGAATACATATATGGGCATATGGGCATATATGGTCTGGGAGGAGCCAGAATTATGTGTACGTCTGGATATGCAGAGACGTGATGCATCAGACATGAAGGAGCCATGGCTAGATACAGTTCTTACCAGATCAATGAAGGAAGAAATACAAATCTGTTTGTATCACTACTTCAATAAACGACTAATTAAACTGAAACATCGTGAAGATCTCTCTGTTGTTGTTTGCGTCAAGAACTCTCACTCCACTCCTCCGTGAAGGTGGCAAGTGGAAACGACTCGATGGGAAGGATCGAAGTTGCCACTACATTGTAAGAATGACCTCAGCCGGAGTGAATAAACTAAGAACTGACCTCGGTGAGTGAAGATAAAGTAAGACCTGTCTCTATGAGTGAGACTGGAGCTTGTGAATCAACTGGAGGGAACAGGGATTGTTTTATCTGGCAAGCCTGTACCGAATTTCACAGGCTGGGCAGGGTCATTACCTGCGCTGATCTGACTAACGGAGATTGAAAACTTCGAAAGCCAGTGAGTACAGCATTAAGTTTTATTGGAAAAGCTGTTTTTCAGAAGTTGTTTTGAAAAGCTGCTCCTGAAAGCTTTGGAATGCTAAGAACAAAGAAGTGACCTTGAGCATCACAAGATATCAGCTTGTTTTGAATTCTTCTGAAGATACGATGTTATGTTAACATATCTTAAAGGAATAGTGACGTACAAGTATATCTGTGGTTAGGTCTGATGTTCTGCCACAAAGTGGAGACATCAGGATGGATTCTGTAACGGAAAATTATTTTTCTTCATTTTGTGGAACTTCAAAGTTCTCTTACGTCTTGGAATGGGTTGCCTCCCTGAAAAGCCAGCATGAGATTGAAGAAGAAGAAGAACCGACCAGGAGACTAAGGAAAGAACAATTGAAAGATATAGATTTGTTCATTGAAGAGTTAGAGGAAAGAAACCGGAAACTAAGAGAACATGCAAAACAGAATGAAAAGCCGATTGCGAGTGATGCTGTTCTCCCATCTCAAACGTGTGGCCACATTGGGGCCAGTGATGAAACCTGCATCTCTTCCAAAGCAGTCCAAGCTGATCCATTGGCTGGAGAATCTGGTCCTGAAAATACTTGTCTGAGATCAGTGATGACTGAGACCAACTCGGAACTAATACCAGATATTAAACTGTGTATGATTAAGCAGTTGAGAGCTTTGTTCGGGATACAAATGTTAATCCACAACCACTGTACGAAGTGCTGGAGGAGAATGGATCGCTGTTGCATTCAGTTGAAATAGCACCAGAAAATCGTGAATCTTCAGATCAAGAAATTATAGAACTGGAAACTTCAGGGAATCCTGCACCAGAAAACCCAGCACACCTTGAAGACGTTTCAACCAAAGTAATTGCTGAAATATCTAGTTCCACAGAGAACTCTACAGTTTTTGTCGAGGATGGAAAACTAAATGAATCCATCACCGACAAAACTGAAGATGACCATCCAGAAATCACTGTTACAAATGGTACTACTCTGGGTGGTGAACTGAGAAACCAGAGCACAGTGGAAGATGGACACTATTGTCTAGACTTACCTTTCAAGCGAGAAAACGCAGGCGAAAGTGGCTACGGCACTGTTTCATATCTATAACTGGACAAATCCGTCTTCTGGACCGATAGCACAATGGTGCTTAAGTACATCAACAAAGAAATGCTTTTAAACATTTGTAGCAAACATAATCTCTTTTGAAAGGGATACTACTGATGTATCACAATGGAGATATGTTAGCACAAAGGAGAATCCTGCAGATGAAGCATCGAGGACTAACAGCAGACTGCTTCTTAAGCTGGAAGAGAAGAAGAATGATGAAGATCCTGGCTAATGGGCAGAATATTGGAGACCATACCAGATGCACAAGGTCTTGTGCGCACAGTTCGACTTCAGACTAAGAGCAACATCTTGGAAAGACCAATAACGAAGATATGTCTGCTCCTAGAAGCTGATACCTGAGTACAACAAAGACTGGTGGCCTTAAAGATTGAAGAATCACTTAAGTAGATTAGATGCCAACATATAGTGCATGCTTTATTTTATTATGTGTGAAGTTTTTATGGCTCCTTTTAATGTTTATTAGTAATTGTTTCATTATATACGTAGAACAATTAGGGGCCGGTATGTAGGAGCCATTTGTGTTTATTAGCTGTCTTAGCATATTATATTATTTTGTATCTTGGTGTATTATTTTTGGACACTTGGGGGTTGTCATGAGATGTATACATATATGGGCATGTGGGCATATATGGACTGGGTGGAGCCAGAATTAAGAGTACATCTGGGTATGCAGAGACGTGATGCATCAGACATGAAGGAGCCATGGCTAGATACAGTTCTTACCAGATCAATGAAGGGAGAAATACAAATCTGTTTGTATCACTACTTCAATAAACGACTAATTAAACTGAAACATCGTGAAGATCTCTCTGTTGTTGTTTGCGTCAAGAACTCTCACTCCACTCCTCCGTGAAGGTGGCAAGTGGAAACGACTCGATGGGAAGGATCGAAGTTGCCACTACATTGTAAGAATGACCTCAGCCGGAGTGAATAAACTAAGAACTGACCTCGGTGAGTGAAGATAAAGTAAGACCTGTCTCTATGAGTGAGACTGGAGCTTGTGAACTACAAATCTGTTTGTGTCACTACTTCAATAAACGACTAATTAAACTGAAACATCGTGAAGATCTCTCTATGGTTGTTTGTGTCAAGAACTATCAATCCACTGCTCTGTGAAGGTGGCAAGGGGAGACCAATCGATGGGAAGGATCAAAGTTGCCACTACGCTGAATATTCATTGTTCAGCAATAGCTTAAGGTCCTGATTGCAGCAAAGAATCTGTCTATGAGCCCATTATAGCTTTCGTTGCCTTTCCCCATGTTACAATGAAGTGACTTGACACAGATCTGCAGTTGAACATGCAACCTTGCTGCCTTGTTTGGTTTAGTACCACACTGTCCTGTAGACGTTTTCATTAAATGTAGAGGAAGGACAACCTAAATTTGAAAGATGCAAGACTTTGACCAGCCAAATCTAACTGAGCTCAATGGAACCTTTAATGATGTAAGCTTCTTCTTACAATGGATTAGTCCCAATAACTGCCAGAAAGGAAAATAAAAACATAGGAAAGACAGTATAATAAAAAACCTCAGTAATTTTACTAAAACAGTGAGTGGTAGGATGGGGTTTCATATTAACAAAGAGAGGCTTTCATCCTGCCACAGGATATGTGCTGGTCCCGATATGTGGACAACTGTTCCAGCACTGTCATTTAGAACAATTGGGTCCAATAATTAAAATTTAAAGATGGTTTGCCCAGAAAGATGAATTTTAAAGTGACCATAACTAGCCCTCCATCTGCTCCCTGGGATGGTCAATCTCCGTAAAGCCATGATCTCATTGATTGGTAGAGCAGGACCAAAGAGCTGAAGCACCTACTCCCAATCATGTGAAAGAAGGAATTTAAAGCTTCAAATTTCTATTAATTTTCCCATCAGGTGAGCACTAAAATTAAGATTTCAAAACTGTTATCAATTCTTGACAAAACTGGACGAGTTTCAAAAAAGATTTCTGCCCCAAGGTGTATTTAAGTTTCCATTGAGTCTTGGAATAAAGAGACTCGAAAGGAAATCAAATGCAAAAATAACTGCAATGCTCTAAATGTTAAATAATGCTGAAAATACTCAACAGGTCAGCTCGTATCTGCAGAAAGAGAAACCGAGTTCACATTTTGGATTGATAACTTTCCTGATTCGAAGGAAACATTATCAGTGGAAAGGTGATAAGAACTAATGCAGCGGTGGTTTCCTTACAGTTTTCTGTTGCCTTGTAATGGAACAAAAGCTAATAAACCTGGATGATGAAGTAACTTAAACACATGGCCAGTACGTTTGCCTGTGATGTTGTGCAGCAATGCAGTTCCTTCTGACATATTGTGAGTTTTTTTCCTTGCTAAGGAAATGCTCTCTGAGGTTAAACTACAAATAAAGAATACAAATCTGTGCTTAATGATTCCAACAGAGATGTCATATGGTAAACGTCACACTGTGTTTGCTATTTATTTTCTTCAAGCAATTTGAAACGTTCTGTCACATTTTAAACAAAATAAATAATAGTTTCATGTTGTATTTTTCAGTTGTTAGAATTTACATCGAAACAAAATCGATTTAATCTGACAAACAAATAAATTGTATTAATTTTACAATACTCAGATGTCTCTTTAATACTTATGCAGAATATTGGCAATGATTTTCCAGTTGTAAAAGCTGCATGTTAAGTGATTCCAGTAGAGGTCAGTATTAATCTGTAACAATTTCTAATCAATCTGCTGCAACTTCCTGTGTCACAATCCTGGTGTCCTTTTACAAGTTTACTGTAAGCAAGGTGCTACATCATTTCCATATTCTTGCAGCTGATCAGGAAAGTTCATTACCTAATGTGGTTGCACTGCAAACTGAACTTTGTTTGCTTTAGCACATCATCAAAGAATTTAATAAGAAACTAGTACTGTGGTATTGCGAAGATTAGAATAGTCTTGAGACTGTTAGCAGAGCTACTTCTTGGTAATTTGATGCCAACACTGTGGGGTTGGGTGGAGATGGATCTTAACTTATAATATTGATGTGCACTAACGGTTGGTCTTTCCACTTTATTTATGTCCGGTTTTCACTGGCAGATCATCTTATGGGTTTGGGGTGCATGATGCTACTTGTCCATATGGCTGACACCATTTCAAAGACTGTGTGCACCTCTTAAAATAGACTGCAACTTTGATTGAAAGCAATCATGAAACCAAAGTTTGAGGACAATGTCAGATGGAGAAGAAACCGCTAGCATAGCACAACGATCCATTTAGATGATAAGATTTAGAGAGATGGAGCAGCAGGGGTAACTGCATTTCCATGTGGTTGTCAGCCTGTGCATTCTTGTATTGGAGCTTAGAGATGTCTGCTTGTGATTGCATGGAAAATGTTTGACATTACATTCTTTACACGGAGTAGTGGTCAAGCCTTCCTCAGTCTTTGTGGGACCCAGTAACAGGTTCAAGAAAAGGTGATGTAACTTTGGAGATATCGGGCAGTAAATCTACCAAGGGTGTCACAGATTACCAGATAATCTTGGATTGGACAGTGTGAAGTGTTTGATTACATTTTTGTTATTGACGTGTTAATCCAAACCCTCTTATACAATTCTTCTCTTGTGGCAAGTCAATAATTTACAGGGAGGCCCTGGCACTCTGCGGTCTCTCCGTTGCAGTGCGCACCATATCGATGTCAGTGCTGGGAACCTCCGCTATCAGCTCCAGAATCATGAGTTGGTTCCTGAATTTTAATTACCCATCCTGCTCACTTGTCTCAAGGATTAGTAATGTAGCTGAAAATATTTCTAAAGTTTCTGAATCTTTGGCGATCCTAGTTGAACACAATGGAGACCATCAGTTAAGTCCCTCAAAAATCAGCCATCAAGCCAATTAGCCTGTTTTCACTGGATGCATCAGTTTTCCAGCTGATTCTGTTTGCCAGCTAATTCTGCAGCTGTTTGCACAACTGGAATTCAGATTTGAGTTCTTTTCCTGAGCATCTGAGATTTTTTTGTTCTCCCTATCTTGCCAAAAACCTCTGATCATAGTGATTGTTTTTAGCCTTTCTAAAGGCAAGGCAATACAAGCTCTGTCTATGCAATGTCTTTATAATTTAACCTATTTAATACCAGCTTCTTTCTGCAAATCTCAGAATTAACCTCTCCAAGGACAAACTATCTTTCTGAGATTTGGGTAAGTGGCTCTCTGTTCTTTAATTGAAACATAATGAAAAGTTATAGTCCCAATATATATTCCTGAAAGATTTCCTGAATTCCTGAAAGATACTATGAGACATGTAGATAAAAAGAACTGCAGATTCTGATTTACAAAAAAAAACACGCAATGTTTGTTGAGCAGAGATAGAGACATATTCAGTAGATAGAGAAATGGAGATAGATACATTCTTGATTAGTACAAGTGTCAGGGGTTATGGGGAGAAGGCAGGAGAATGGGGTTGAGGGGGAGAGTTAGATTGGCCATGCTTGAATGGCGGAGAGGACGATGGGCCAAATGGCCTAATTCTGCTCCGATCACATGAACTTATGAAAGTGCTGGAGTGACTCAGTGGGTCAGGCAGCATCTCTGGAGAACATGGATAGGTGACATTTTGAGTCGGGTCACTTCTTCAGACCCTGGAGAAAGGTCACAACATGAGGCAGCGTCTCTGGAGAACATAGATAGGTAAACTTTCAGGTCGGGACACTTCTCTGGACCCTGAAGAAGGGTCCCAATCCCAAATATCACCGATCCACATTCTTCAGAGATGCTGCCTGATCCACTGACTTACTCCAGCATTTTGTTTGTTTTTTAATACTACTAAACATATTTTGTTTATAATAATTATCTTACCTTTCAGACTCTTCCCTCCCAGCTAATTCCTGATCCAAGCCAATAGGATGCCTCCAGTTCCACGTGTTCCCTATTTTCAAGTGAAATTGGATTCATGTTATTTAGTAGGAACAATGAAATCTTTTTGCACACCTGTTTGATATGTTTGTACCAGTGCATTGGCTAATATAGGTAGGAAAATATGAAGAATGTTACAACAACCAATGATGGTTTATCAATTTTACAGGTTTCATTGTCCGTTCCTTTTGCATCAGATGGCAAAGGTTTGCTACGAGATGCTCGTCAACCTGGAGCCTTCAATTGTAGGCCTCCTCAAGTCTTTAGAGGGTGGCCTTGGTGAAGCTTTTTGCTATGGCTGGTGGTACAAGGGCAGTTGTGGCCAATGTGGCTCAGGTACACACTGATCCCTGTCCAATTATTTATTTCATCATTTTAAACCATAAATTGTTGGATTTGAAACTCATTAAAACCAATCCCAATATTAACTTTGGGCTCATTTATCACTCGCTATGGGGCTCTGTGACTTGCATCTAGCCATCTCCCAAGTCTCTGATGCAAGCTTGTGTTGGAGATGCTTCATTTCAGGTGTTCGATTTATTCCATCTGTTCTTGTTCCACGGAGGCCCTTTAAAGACTTTTGACTTGGCAAATGGAAGAACTGTCCTGATTATTCATTTCAGGGGAGCTAAAAAAATATGCTGTTGTATTGAAGTAACCAGCATTGCACAAATCTGCAGTTGAATCCCAAGCTGGTTTCAGCGATTTCAGTAGAATTAATTAGCTTCAGGCAAACAACAGGAATGTTACAGCAACTTTTATGGAATTACCATTTAATCCATCACCAAAATTCTCATTCGGAAGGAAATGGATTAAATTTACATTTTTAAAGTAGCTCCAAATGGGTTTATTTTGCTGACATTAGTGACGCATGGGTTTCTTGCATCAAATTTCAAAAACCAAAATGCTTTGAAATAATCAATGTGAACAAATTCAAGTGAACTTTTTGAAAAAGGCCACAAATGTTACTTAATTTATTTTGGCATGGAAGGCAATTTGCCACTGAATATTAAATGGTAGTGTGACCTTTGGAGGAGAAAAAAAAAAAGCAAGAAATCAGATTTGTGAAGGATCAGGCAGTCATCAGGGAAGCTCTGCGAGGAAGGAATCAAAAGCACAATTGTTAATGAGGCACTGTGAAATCTACCCTGCAATATAAATGGGACAGATTCCTCACTGCTGGGAGCTGTGATATAAATATACAATAAATTACTTCTTGCATAGTGTAAACATACAATGACGTTTCTGTTGAGACCAGGAGCCTACATATGGAGTGTGTTCTTCTGCTGGTGCACCACATCACAAAATGATAAACGCCTGTTTGTGTGTTTCTATTCACGCTCAGGCCTATGAATGGGAGGAGTGGGGTTGGGGTACGAGATTTACTGGATTAGGCCAAAGGTGCTTTCTAGAGAGAATTAAAAAAATCAGAGAATGCTTGTTGCTCAGCGCCAACATCATATATTTCTATTTAGTGAAATGGGAGCAACCACCCAACATTTTTTTTTGTTTCAGGCTTGTATGTGGGTTGAAACGCACTTAAATGAGGGGCTGAGGTGCAAGGAAGAGAGATGAAAACAAGTGCACATAACATTCCAGGTTAATTTCTAAAGGCAGTGTTCACATTTCATGATGTTTCAGAAGAAATCTGATTTAACTCTATCCAGTGGCAACATAACAACTATTTTCTTGAAATTACAAAATGACCAAACATTTTAGTTTAGGCACAGTGTAAAGCTTTTGTTTATGTGCTGTCCAGTCAAAGAAGAGGCATTCACCCCAAATGGATCGGTAGCCTCTATAATTGAGAGGAAGCTAGCTGGTCCCTTTTCCAATGATGGGCACAAAATGCTGGCGTAACTCAACGGGTCAGGCAGCATCTCTGGAGAAAAGGAATAGGTGATGTTTCAGGTCGGAACCCTTCTCAGACTGAAAGGCCAGAACAAAACAGGGCTGGCAACAGATGACCTCAGAAAGGGTGGAGCCTATAATGGCCCATTATATGGGGAAGCTGTGTTAACGACAGGGATACAAGGATGGGAATAGTGGAATTAGTAGGACAACTAAGGTGGGGAGGGTGAGAGGATTGCAGGTGTTACTTGAAATTAGAGAAGTCAATGCTTATACTGCTGCCCAAGCGAAATATGAACCCCCTTTCCAGTTCTCTGCCCATGGTCTGCAATTTCATGTCTTTCAAATATTTATGCCAATCATTTTCGAGTGCTGTATTTAAATCTTCCATTATTACCCCTGAACAGTTCATCCTGGGCCCTTCTTACACTTTCTCTTGCGTCTTTTTTGATTCCTTTATCTATCAGAAAATGCTGCAAATAATCGGAAAGTGAATCTTGTTTCCATTTCCTCAGTTACTGCCTGACTTGTTTACTGTTTGTAACACTTTTTGTTTTTATTTCAGATTTCCAGCATCTGCAACTTACTAATTTTCACTTTCATTCTGCATCCATTACCTTATTTCCTCCATGTTTGGGAGTGGATTCTCTTCATCAGGTCTGTCCATACCGTCCGTGATTGTTAGTATCTCAATCATGTAACCTTGCATCTCCTCTGTTTCAAGGAGATGAGCCTCTCCAGTACATCCATGGAATGAAAGTCCCTGAAAGCTGAGAGCATTTTAGTAAACAAGATGGCGGCAATAAAAGATGAAGGAAAAAGTCACGGCTGTGAACTGTCTTCGAACTCATTCCTGCACCCTCGGAAAGTGCCCAACAGATCTGTGATCGGCTTGGGCCTCGGCGCATGGTAGTGGAGGGGCGGCTGCTGGAGGATAAGGAGGGCATGCTTACGGTGGGCAAGGGTCATTATGTTGGTGGAGGCGGCTGCAGGAATCCCTACAACGGCCGGGTCAGTGAGTGGATTGAATGAAGAGTGGTGGGGGAAGGAACTTATAGTCTCACACTGAACAAGGACAATCCCCACTTCATTGATCCAGTGGTGACAGGCTTTAAAGGGAGAGTTTAAGAAATTGCATATTTCCTTGGGCCTAGACTGGACTTTTCAGAGACCTAAAGGTTGCGCGATGATTCTGGAATATGGCATGCACAACACACTTTTCACTTTATCTTGGTACATTTGACAATAATAAATAAACTAAAAATGTGCTACAATGCTGAGAACTACTTTCTGCACTCCGTATCTTCCCCTTTGCTCTATCTATTGTACTTGAGTTTGAACTGATTGTATCTGGTGTATGAATGGTATATCTGATCGGTTTGGATAACATGCAAAACAAATCTTTTCATTGTCCCTCAGTACATGTGACAATAATAAACCTTAATCTAAACTAAACTAAGCCTTTTCCATTCATAGACCAACAATTGCAACTGAAGTATTCATCACAAAAAAAGTAAAAGCATTAATTTTACATTTTATGGATTTATTTATATAAATGACACATTTGCCTTGATTGAACTAAAAATGAAAAGATGTTTGGTTGAGTATAGTGTACACATTGACTGAGAGGTACCAAGTTGTGAATCTGTGGAATTCTCTGCCAAAGAAGGCAGTGGAGGCCAATTCACTGGATGTTTTCAAGAGAGAATTAGATATAGCTCTTTGGGCTAAAGGAATCAAGGGATATGGGGAAAAAGCACGAACGGAGCACTCATTTTGAATGATCAGCCATGATCATATTGAATGGCCTTGCTGGCTCGAAGGGCCGAATGGCCGAGTCCTGCACTTATTTTCTATGTTTCTAATTCTACCATGGCCCATTGTCTTATACTAGCCATTTTAGTTCAAAGCAACATACTTTAAATCATCTGAATGTTCTTTGAGCAACAGTAGTGTTGTATGTAGAGTAACTGCACCAGCGGTGGCTCAGCGAGTAGCGTTCTTACCTCCAAGTCAGAATCTTGTGGTTTCGAGTCCCTCTCCTGGGAACTGAGCATACAATCTAGGCTGGCACTTAAGTGCTGCACTTCGGGAATGGCTATTCATCAGAAAAACCCATGTGAGGTGTGCTGTTGCCTTCAGCCTGATACTGGTGCTCTGTTTAAAATGGCAAACAATTTAATTTCTTGCTCTGGAGAAGGGCTGGAACAGAAGGGGCAGGTACAGAATTTATATTAAATGGCAGAATCAAGGCTTAATAGAGGCTACATATCATGTCACCTGGATTCCTTCCATTAGCCGGCAACAGTCATCAATAGGATTGGGTTTCCACTCAACACATATCCAGCTTCTACCTCTCATCATCTAGATTAATGCCAGCTTCCAGAAAGTTGTCGCTAGCCTTTCATTTCCCAACAATCAACAGTACCCTCCTTGCTCAAGGATCATTGGCAATAGTGGGATAGCCTCAAGGAGTCCATCAATACTCTGTGACTGGTGACACCATCCTTCCTGTTGTGTTCATGGATTTGAAAACTTATTACTTTAAAAGTTGCAAGGTTATTGGTACCTCGAGACTAGTGTGCCTTGTGATAAACACTTGTGGGGCTACAGGTACCTCGAGAATAGTGTGCCTTCAGTGATGGCGGGCCAGGGTTGGCTTGCATTATGCTTGAAATCTGGGGGAAGCCAAACAATGTCAGTGCTGAATAGACCCAAGCTCCTAAGACTGCAATGCATTTTGTTTCTTATTTTATCTTCCATATAATGTCATCAGATTTCAAATTGGAAATGATAAAGACCTCTTTATCTTTATTTGAATGTACTGTTTCTTGTGTGTGATTATTGTGCTTTGTTTTCCTCTTGGTTTTAATACAGTGCCGTGCAGAACAGTGCAATGTTCCTCCTACAGGACGTGGGAAGTCAGGGAAACTGCAGGTGTGCCCGATGACTACACCTATGGAAATTGTGTCTAGGTGCAACTACTTACAGGTCACATTAGGAAACTGGAGCTACAGCTGGACAATTCAGGATCACCCGGGAGAATGGGAGCTTCATAGGTTTGAGTTTATTCCTAGCAATTTGGAGTTTTCAACCATCTCTACTTCGGTACCGTCAGTGCAAACTGAAGGAATGCTTCCTGAAGTCGGTCACTATCTCCATTGTCTTGCTGAGATTGAGAGAAAGGTTGTTGTCTCGACACCAGGTCATGAGGTTTTCAATCTCCTTCCTGTACTCCGCCTTGTCAGTATTTGATATCCGGCCCACAATGGTGGTGTTGTTCGCGAATCTGTAAATGGAATTGTATTTGTACTTAGCTGCACTGTCGTGGGTGTACAAGGAGTAAACAAGGGGGCTGAATATGTATCCTTGCAGAGCACCAGTGTTGAGGATTATCGTAGAGGATAATTCATCCCCTATCCTCACTGATTGGGGTCTGTTGGTCAGGCGGTCAAGGCTCCAGCTACAGAGATGAATGCTGACTCCAAGTTCCACGAGTTTGGTAATGAGCTTGGATGGGATAATGGTGTTAAAAGCAGAGCTATAGTCTATGAATAGGAGACTGACATAGATGTCTCTCTTATCCAGGCGTTCCAAGAATGAGTGTCGGGACAAGGAGATTTACAAGCCGCATTTTCCAGTTGATGCTATTATTATCTATTGGTCTTAGTTATTTCCCAAAGATAGATAGATATTTAGAATCAAGTGTTTTTTCTCATATGCTCTAGATATGGAACAAAAACATTCTTACTTGCCGCAGGATTACAGGCATATTAGATATAATAAATGTATGATAAAAGTTCAGTTATTCTAAGTAAGTTTGACCCTGGGGATAGTGCAAAAGATAAAGTACCTAGAGCAATCATAGTAGTGCAAGGTGCATCCAGGTTCAGTAGTTGAGGTGATTGAGGGAAGGTGGTGATTAGGGTTGTGCAGTGTGACTCACTAACCTGATGGTCGATCGGAAGAAGCTAGCTTGTTAATTATTCCAATTTGTCCATTACCCCTTCTTACCATTCGGAAGTTAGGCTGCGATACACAACATTTTCCACCTGAAAAGGTGTTCTTGTTCTGAGAGAACATTTGGAAAATAGGGTGGTACAGAGGCAAAGCGGAAGAGTTGCTGCCTTACAGCGTCAGAGATCTGGGTTTGATCCCAACTATGGAGTTTGTACACAAAATGCTGGAGTAACTCAGCAGGTCAGGCAGCATCTCGGGAGAGAAGGAATGGGTGACGTTTCGGGTCGAGACCCTTCTTCAGACTGATGTCAGGGGGGCGGGACAAAGGAAGGATATAGGTGGAGACAGGAAGATAGAGGGAGATCTATCTTCCTGTCTTCACCTATATCCTTCCTTTGTCCCGCCCCCCTGACATCAGTCTGAAGAAGGGTCTCGACCCGAAACGTCACCCATTCCTTCTCTCCCGAGATGCTGCCTGACCTGCTGAGTTACTCCAGCATTTTGTGAATAAATCGATTTGTACCAGCATCTGCAGTTATTTTCTTATACTATATTGAGTTTGTACGTTCTCCCTGTGACTGCGTGGGTTTTCACCGGGTACTCCCATTTCCTCCCACATGCTAAAGACGTGCAGGTTTTTAGGTTAATTGGTTTCTATAAAGTGTCCCTAACGTGTAGGATAGAACTAGTGTATGGGTAATCGCTCATCGATGTGGACTTGGTGAGCCAAAGGGCCTGTTTCCATGTTATATTTTTAAACTAAACTAAAAATGCATTTAGACCTGTTCCTCTTAAAACCTGGGGATCTTTCATTCACTATTGCTATTTTTTGTTCATCTACACTATTCCCACCTGCCTGGTCCATATCCTTCTAAACCTGTCTTATCCATGCATCTGTCGGAATGTTTCTTAAATGTTGTGATAGTACCTGCCTCAACCACCTCCTCCAGCAGCTCGTTCCGTACATCCACCACTCGTAGTGTGGAAAAAGTTACCCCTCAGGTTCCTATTAAATCTTTCCTGCCTCACCTTAAACCTATGTCCTCTGGCTCTCAATTCCCCTTTATTGGCTAAGATACTCTGTGTGTCTAGACCTGCACCCAGATCTCCCTCTACCTGTCTCCACCTATATCCTTCCTTTGTCCCGCCCCCCCTGACATCAGTCTGAAGAAGGGTCTCGACCCGAAACGTCACCCATTCCTTCTCTCCTGAGATGCTGCCTGACCTGCTGAGTTACTCCAGCATTTTGTGAATAAATACCTTTGATTTGTACCAGCATCTGCAGTTATTTTCTTATATTATATATACTGTGTGTCTACCCGATCTACTTTTCTCACGATTTTGTACACCTCTATAAGATCACCCTTCATCTTTCTGTGCTCCAAGGCCTGCTCAACCTTTCCCTATAGTTCAGGCCCTTGAGTCTTGGCAACATCCTCGTAAATCTTCTCTGCACCCGTTCCAGCTTGACAATATATATCCTATAACATGGTGCCCAAAACCGAACACAATACTCTATATGTGGCCTCACCAATGTCGTGTACAACTGCAACATGACCTCCCAACGTCTATGCTCAATACTCTGAAGGCCAATGTGCCAAAAGCCTTTTTGACCACCCTATCTACCTGTGATGCCACTTTCAATGAACTATGTACGTGCACTCCTGAATCCCTTAGCTCTACAACACTCCTCAAAGACCTACCGTTCACTCTGTACATCCTGCCCATGTTAGTGCTCCCAAAATGCAACACCTCACATTTCTCTGTATTAAATTTCATCAACCATTCCTCAGCCCACCTGCCCAACCGATCAAGATCCTGCTGTAATATTTGACAAGAAGATAGATACAAAAAGCTGGAGTAACTCAGCGGGTCAGAGAGCATCTCTGGAGAAAAGGACGAGGTGACAAGATCTATTCTGGTTAGGTCTGCTATGGATAAACAAGGGTATCTATAAACCACATCAGTAGTTTGGAGGGGGGTATGTGCAATTGATATAAACACTGCATTCTCCTTTGGAGCTTTGGTGGTGTGCAGGTTGCAGTAGATGTGGACCTCAGAAGCAGATTAATGAAGCGGAACGTAGACGGCAGGCAGGCAAATTAACTCAATGTGACCCTGCATGAAAATTTTATGGCACATGAAGAGAAAAAGTCTACGCTATAATTAAACTGCTATGCAAACAGCTTGTTTAATTATGTAGTTCCACGAAACTGTTGAAAGGACTGCATCCATTTTTGTCGTGTTATTGAGGTTATATTTCAAAATGATTACAAATAAAATGTACACGCCATTCCTTTCTAAATTGCAATTCAGAGCATTTCCATTTTTAATTTTCTGCTGCCATAGCCATTTGGCTCCAGCATTCTCTTTGTTAGCCTGGAGGAGCAGGGTCAAGTAAATGACTTTGAATGTGATTGCAACTGTGCATGAGCTAGAAAGTCAATGCATTCTGAGGAGGATTAAACTGAATATCAAATGCACGGTTGCCACTGCTAAATAGAAAGGTAAGAGCAACAAAAACTCATTGAGGTATAAGTTGAGGACCATAAATTGAGGAAGTATATTACAAAAATACTGAGGTATTTGAACATATGAAATATGAAAACTATAGGAAAGATTAGGAAGACTAAAAGTGAACATAATTGAAGAATGTCAGTAAGAACAAAAGGACTGAGATGAGATGTTTTATAAGCAAAGGAAGAATAAAACTGAAGGGTTCTACCCGTACAAACACAAGAGAATGGGTTATACTCAAATCAATTTCCTCACTGTTTGGAGAGAAAATGAAACATTTGATTTTAGAGGTCGCTAACTAAGGAAGATGTGGATATATATTCAAAGGGCCATTCTGTCGTAGAGGTTAATGTAACAATCAGAATATCTGGTGTATGTCTCAAAATACTGAAGGTCAGTGAAGGAGATTGTGAATAACGTTCTGCTGATACAGGTGAAGAGTGCAGTTGGTGGCATCAGAAACATTTCAGCTTTATTGGATTTTAGCAAGATTATTCATTACAAACTGCGATCGAAGGATTGGTGTTTTTCAAAACCAATCTCTGCCATTGTATTTATCAGCTTCACTTCCGACAGCAAGATTCCCTGTGAAACTTGATGTGTAAAAACTCCTTTGTTATTTCGGCAAGTTTCTTCCATTGTACCACTTCTTACTGAAGTATTGTGAATGCCTCAAACAAATCTATGGAATAATTTGCATGGTTTATGTTTTACTGAGAAATTAATTGGTAAAGTAATATATTTTTTTAAATTTTGGAAATGAAAATACTGAAGATAGCAAGAAAAACAGGCAAATGATCTGTGACATTTAACCACTCCCTGAAAACAGCACCAGGTTACCTCAGGAAAATGCCAGTCCTCAAGGTGGATGGAAAATGTGTTAAGCTTCGATTTAGTGTAATCTACAAATAAAGTTCAATTTTGGCAATACCAATTAATGTTGTCTAAAATAATAACCACAGAATTCTGAAGATGCAAGAAATCTGCCAACGACAATGAATGATGGAAATGTTCAGCAGGTAAGGCATCTTGTATTGCTCAGTTTAAAGTTTCAGCGTGGAAGCAGGCCTTTCGTTCCACCAAGTTCGCACTGACCAATGACCTTTCCCCACTGAGTCAATGCCAATCAGCGATTCACCATACACTAGTTCTATCCTACATGCTAGGCAATTTTGTTTTTGGAAACACAAGCCAATTAACCTACAAACCTGGATGTATTTGGAATGTGGGAGGAAACAAGAGAACCTGGTAAAACCCACGCAATCATAGGACGAATGTATGAACTCCATACAGACAGTACCCGTAATCATGTCTCTGGTGCTGCAAGGCAGCAATTCTATCATTGCACCAATGTGCCTCCTAACTGTGGAGAGAGAAACAGAGTTAATGTTTCAGGTTGCTGACTTTTCATGACAACTGAGAAAAAAAGTCTACAGTAAACAAGAGGAAGGGGAGAAAAGATAAGATAGATATCGGGAGAGATTCAAAGACTAGACTTCAGAGGAGACTTGATGGGCCGAATGGGCTAATTCTGGTCCTATGTCTGATGATCTTATGGTACAAGATAGAAGAGGATCTTTATGAAGCAGATAAATAAACAGAAGATTGTCCAGAAGAGGTGTAAATGGGACAGTAAGATCATTATCTGAAATTGTTGATCTCATCATTAGGTCTTGAAGACCCTAATGTGAGAGAAAAGGGTTGTGTTCACAAATGCCTCCTGCCCCCTTAGGACAACAACCAACTCTTTCATCTTTTGAGCGAGGTTGTTGTTCTCACAACTTGACCAAGTTTGCTGTTCTCTTTCATGTACTCTGCTGGTACTCCAACCAATAACAATGGTATTACCGGCAAATTTAAAGATTGAGTTGACTCTAGTTAGCCACACAGTCATGGTGTACAGGGAATGGAACAGAGAACCGAGCACAAAACCCTAAGGAGCATCAGTGTTGGGGGTCACAGTGGAAGAAATGTGATGACCAATTATAATCGACTAAGGTCTGCTGATTCTCTAAAGTTCAGAATCCCATTGATGGAAATCCCAAAGTCAAGATCCAGTTGTTTTGACATGAATTATTTGGTACTATGGTGTTTGTAGATCAGTCACTGTGTTCACAGTCTATGTTGAGTTACTGCAGACGACGTTCCTGGAGGAAGTTATCTTGCGTACTGGGGGAGGTTCCGGTGGGTGGCACTAGTTAGAGAACTGCGGCCTTGTCTGTAACGTTGCACCCTCGACGGTCATTAAACCAGGTTTGAAGTTAAATAACTTGCAACTTCACACAGTGTTGAAGAAATTGTGGAGCAATTTCTAGGCTGAGTTATCATATTATTGAAGAGAAACCGTAGAGTTTCTTGAGTATGGTTTCCAATGTATAAGCACACATTCTATAAATTTCAGACAACTGGACTGCAGTTGCTCAGATGTGCCTATTATGGAGAGAACACCTACGGGATGCCCATGAATGATGTGACGTGGGCCTATCCAGTTTTTGACATGGTGGTGCTCTGCTGCAATGGTAAATGTAGCAATTGGTTAACTGTCAGTAACATGCTCACTGCATTTTCTGCTTTGCAATTACTTCTCTGTAATAATTTGTACTTGTATAATAGAAACATAGAAACATAGAAAATAGGTGCAGGAGTAGGCCATTCGGCCCTTCGAGCCTGCACCGCCATTCAATATGATCATGGCTGATCATTCAGCTCAGTAGCCTGTACCTGCCTTCTCTCCATACCCCCTGATCCCTCTAGCAAAAAGGGCCACATCTAACTCCCTCTTAAATATAGCCAATGAACTGGCCTCAACTACCTTCTGTGGCAGAGAATTCCACAGACTCACCACTCTCTGTGTGAAGAAATGTTTTCTCATCTCGGTCTTAAAAGACTTCCCTCTTATCCTTAAGCTGTGACCCCTGGTTCTGGACTCCCCCAACATCGGGAACAATCTTCCCGCATCGAGCCTCTCCAACCCCTTAAGAATTTTATATGTTTCTAGAGTCTTCTAAATTCCAGCGAGTACAAGCCCAGTCTATCTAGTCTTTCCTCATATGTAAGTCCCGCCATCCCAGGGATCAATCTGGTGAACCTTCTCTGTACTCCCTCTAAGGCAAGAACGTCTTTCCTCAGGTTAGGAGACCAAAACTGCACACAATACTCCAGGTGCGGTCTCACCAAGGCCCTGTACAACTGCAGCAGAACCTCCCTGCTCCTAAACTCAAATCCTCTTGCTATGAATGCCAACATACCATTCGCTTTCTTCACTGCCTGCTGCACCTGCATGCTTGCTTTCAATGACTGGTGCACCATGACACCCAGGTCACGTTGCATCTCCCCTTCTCCCAATCGGTCACCATTCAGGTAATACTCTGCTTTCCTGTTCTTGCCGCCAAAGTGGATAACCTCACATTTATCCACATTATATTGCATCTGCCATGCATTTGCCCACTCGCCTAATCTATCCAAGTCACTCTGCAGCCTCCTAGCATCCTCCTCGCAGCTAACACTGCCACCCAGCTTCGTGTCATCCGCAAACTTAGAGATGTTGCATTCAATTCCCTCGTCCAAATCATTAATATACACTGTAAATAACTGGGGTCCCAGCACTGAGCCTTGCGGTACCCCACTAGTTACTGCCTGCCATTCCGAAAAGGACCCGTTTATTCCTACTCTTTGCTTCCTGTCCGCCAACCAATTTTCTATCCACCTCAACACTGAACCCTCACTACCGTGTGCTTTAAGTTTGTACACCAATCTCCTATGTGGGACCTTGTCGAAGGCCTTCTGAAAGTCCAGATATAACACATCGACTGGTTCTCCCTTATCCACTCTACTAGTTACATCCTCGAAAAATTCTATAAGATTCGTCAGACATGATTTGCCTTTGGTAAATCCATGCTGACTTTGTCCGATGATTTCACCACTTTCCAAATGTAATGCTATCACATCTTTAATAACTGACTCTAGCATTTTCCCCACTACCGATGTTAGGCTAACTGGTCTATAATTCCCCGTTTTCTCTCTCCCTCCCTTTTTAAAAAGTGGGGTTACATTAGCTACCCTCCAGTCCTCAGGAACTACTCCAGAATCTAAAGAGTTTTGAAAAATTATCACTAATGCATCCACTATTTCTGAGGCTACTTCCTTAAGCACTCTGGGATGCAGCCTATCTGGCCCTGGGGATTTATCTGCCTTTAGTCCATTTAATTTACCTAACACCACTTCCCGACTAACCTGGATTTCCCTCAGTTCCTCCATCTCTTTGGACCCCCGGTCCCCCGCTATTTCCGGCAGACGGTTTATGTCTTCCTTAGTGAAGACAGAACCAAAGTATTTGTTCAATTGGTCTGCCATCTCCTTGTTCCCTATGATCAATTCATCTGTTTCCGACTGCAAGGGACCTACATTTGCCTTAACTAATCTTTTTCTCTTGACATATCTATAAAAGCTTTTGCAGTCTGTTTTTATGTTCCTTGCCAGTTTTCCCTCATAATCAATTTTCCCTTTCCTAATTAAGCCCTTTGTCCTCCTCTGCTGGACTCTGAATTTCTCCCAGTCCTCTGGTATGCTACTTTTTCTGGCTAATCTGTATGCTTCATCTTTTGTTTTAATACTATCCTTGATTTCCCTTGTTAGCCACGGATGCACTACCTTTCCTGGTTTGTTCTTTTGCCAAACTGGGATGAACACTTGTTGTAGTTCATCCATGCGACCTTTAAATGCCTTCCATTGCATGTCCACCGTCAACCCTTTCAGCATCAATCGCCAGTCTATCCTGGACAATTCACGCCTCATACCCTCAAAGTTACCTTTCTTTAAGTTCAGAACACTTGTTTCTGTATCGACTTTGTCACTCTCCATCCTAATGAAGAACTCTACCATATTATGATCACTCTTGCCCAAGGGGCCTCGCACAACAAGACTGCTAACTAACCCTTCCTCATTACTCAATACCCAGTCTAGAATGGCCTGTTCTCTCGTTGGTTCCTCGACATGTTGGTTTAGAAAACCATTTCTCAAACATTCCAAGAAATCCTCTTCCTCAGCACCCCTGCCAGTTTGGTTCACCCAATCTATATGTAGATTGAAGTCACCCATTATAACTGTTGCACCTTTAGTGCATGCATTTCTAATTTTCTGCTTGATGCCATCCCCAACCTCACTACTGCTGTTAGGTGGCCTGTACACAACTCCCACTAGCGTTTTCTGCCCCTTAGTGTTTCGTAGCTCTACCCATATCAATTCCACTTCCTCCAAGCTAATGTCCTTCCTTTCCACTGCTTTAATCTCCTCTCTAACCAGTAACGCTACCCCACCTCCTTTTCCTTTCTGTCCATCCCTGCTGAATATAGAATATCCCTGGATGTTGAGCTCCCAGCCTTGGTCACCCTGGAGCCGTCTCCGTAATCCCAACTATATCATAATCATTAATAACTATCTCCACATTTAATTCATCTCCACATTTAATGGTTTTAATGAGGTCCCATGCCACTTCACAGACGTGCCAATAAACAACATTAACTACAGTATCATGTAAAGAGATATTCTGAAAATACAAACGCTTTCTCAAAGAGTCAGATGGGTTTGAAAATTATTCTTAAAGAAAGGGCTGACACATTGGAAATGTATAGAGAGGGAATTTACAAACCAAGACTTTGGTAGTTAATAGCATAGCCACCAATTATGTTCCCTTTGGAGACATTCCAGAGGCCATTATTAGACGCGTACAGATAACACCACACAGAAAGATGCAAAGATGAGGAAGAGTGAACCCATGGAACGATCTGAAAACAAGGGGGATTTTCAAAGTGAGTCATTCCTTTATCAAGAAATCTGTACAGATCAGTGGCCGGAGGCAAAAAATAATTATAACACAATGAACTGGACTGAACGGCTCATTGAAACATGAAAATGATCAGTGGTATCCTAAAAATAGACACAAAAATCCACAAATAGACACAAAAACTCAGCATAGGTTGACTTGGTCCAAAATGTTGACCATTCCCTTGCTACTGCAGAATCTGCTTGACTTGGTCAGTTCTTCCAGCAGTTTGTTTCTTTACTCAATGGTGTTGTTATCTCTTTTAATGTCAAAGTAATGGATTATCACAAATAAATACTGAGATATAGATCTTCAAGAGTTACATTTTTTAATGCATTTTTTTTTCAAGACGTGACTGTTGCTGTCAAAGCTTGCATACATTTATAACTGCACTTGTGTAGATGGTGTTTTTCTGCCATTTTGAATGTTCTGCATCTGGATACAGTGATGATGGATGAACAGTTATATACTTACAAGTCATGAAAGTGACTTGAATAGCTATCAGTAGATAGTAGATTTACAGAGTTAACTTCATCTTCCATTTCTCGGCCCATTGGTCCATTTCAACAAAATCCCATTATAATATTAGAGATAACATTGTTCACTATTGTTGTCTGTCTTGGAGATATAGGTTATGGGTTAATGAGGGCTGTTAGAAATGACCCCAGTCACTGGTGGATGGGGTGGCAATTTGAACAACTGATTCATCCTGGATGGGGTTGATTTATTTTGTTGGAGCTGTACTCAGACCAGTGGAGTATATTCCAACATACACATGATATAGCTTGTAGATGGTCATACAGTTTTAAGGCATTAGGAAGGAAGGCACTTACCAGCGGATATCCGACCTTTGATCAGTAGGAGTGTTTATATGTCAAGTCTAGTTGTGTCTAGTCATTGAGGACACTCAGAATGTGATGATAATGTAGATAGATACGAAATGCTGGAGTAACTTAACGGGCCAGGCAGCATTTCTGGAGAAAAGCAATAGGTGATGTTTCGGGTCGAGACCCTCCTTCAGACTGAGAGTCAGGGGCGAGGGAAATGAGAGGTATGGAAAGGTACAGAACAAGTTCGAGCCGGCACTAATGACTCGGGAAAGGTGGAGCCCACAATGGTCCATTGTTGGCTGTGGAAGAGTTAATAACGAAGGGATACGAACAGTGAAACTAGCAAGACGACTAGGGTGGGGGAGGAATGGAGAGAGAGTGAATGCAAGGGTTACTTGAAATTAGAAAAATCAATATTCATACCGCTGGGTTGTAGGTCTTTGAATGTGAGGTTTAGGTTACTAGATGGAGAGGGTTGTTGCTCAGCCCTCGTGTAGTTTTACTTGACTCTATCAGGCCATGTCTAAATGTTGCCATGGCCTTGCTGCATGATTTCATGGACTGCTTCACTTTCTAGAACATTGCGATTATGGAACTGACTCAAGGGGCTGAATAATTTATCATGTGCCTAGATTCCTGACAGAACTACTAAGACAACAGGGCCAGTAATGTACTTGGAACCCTGAGAGCTGCTGTAACGTATGTAACTGGCTTATTAAACTCTCTAACGACAGTGTGCATGTATACATATACATCATGCATTTATACACACTACACTGCTTCCTGTTTTAGTAAATAAACCGAGTGATTCATATACACACAAAGTGCTGGAGTAACTCAGAGAATCAGACAACATCCCTGGAGAACATGGATAGGTAACGTTTCAGGTTGGGATCCTACATCAGTCTAAAGGGTCCCGACCTGAAATGGTACCTATGTTCTCCAGGGATGCTGCCTGACCGGCTGAGCTGCTACAGCACTTTGCGGCCTTTTTTGTAAACAAGCACCTGCTGTTCCTTGTTTCTAGATTCATACACCGATGAGCCAAAACATTATGACCGCAGACAGGTGAAGTGAATGACATTGATTATCTTGTTACAATGGCACCTGTCAAGGGGTGGGATATATCAGGGATATATCAGGCAGCAAGTGAACAGTCAGTTCTTGAAGTTGATGTGTTGGATGCAGGAGAAATGGGCAGGGGTAAAGACCTGAGCGACTTTGACAAGGACCAAATTGTTATGGCCAGACGACAGGCTCAGAGTATCTCTGAAACGGCAAGGCTTGTGGGGTGCTCCCAGTCAGCAGTGGTGAGTACCTACCGACAGTGGTCCGAGGAGGGACAAAACACAAACAGGAGACAGGGTGTTGGGTGCCCAAGGCTCATCGATGCGCGAGGGCAACGAAGCCTATCCTGTCTGGTCCGAACCGACAGAAGGTCTACTGTGGCACAAGTCACAGAAAATGTTAATGGTGGTCACGGGAGGAATGTGTCACAATACACAGTGCATTGCACCCTGCTGCATATGGGGCTGCACACGGAGGACCAACAGCACATTAGGCAGGTGGTTATAATGTTTTGGCTCATCAGGTCATAATGTTTTGGCTCATCAGTGTATGTACGATTTTTTTTACAGATTTAGTTTATTCGCAAGTTTCTTGAGTCGGTTTGATTTCCTCAAAGGACCATGCCTTTGGCATTGTCTCAACTTCTTGAGAGGAAGGAATTCAATAGAATCTTGTGTCACTTCCTTTAACATCTCCAATAGATCAACTGAAAAATAATCATGATCACATAACACTTTAATATTCTCTCTCACTCTCCTGCTGCAGTGAAATCATTTACATGCGCAAATCCAATTTTATCCCCCCCTTCTCCAGGCTTTTTTTGAACCATGTCTCATTTCTGAACAGCAGATTTACTGGGTGGTGTTCATGCACAAACATTCTCATTGTTTGAATTGTTTTTCTCCATGACTTGAGGGATAATTTCAATTTGCCTCAGTTATCTCTCTCACACTCTCCCCATAGCAATTGGCTGAACTAAACTCAGTCATATCATCATATCATATCATATCATATATATACAGCGCGGAAACAGGCCTTTTCGGCCCACCAAGTCCGCGCCGCCCAGCGATCCCCGCACATTAACACTATCCTACACACACTAGGGACAATTTTTTTTTACATTTACCCAGTCAAATTAACCTACATACCCGTACGTCTTTGGAGTGTGGGAGGAAACCGAAGATCTCGGAGAAAACCCACACAGGTCACGGGGAGAACGTACAAACTCCTTACAGTGCAGCACCCGTAGTCAGGATCGAACCTGAGTCTCCGGCGCTGCATTCGCTGTAAAGCAGCAACCCTACCGCTGCGCTACCGTGCCGCTATCATGTCCTGGGTTTTCCATTGGTAATAAGGCAGGAGTATAATAGGTTGTAGAATTGATGTCTCTGCCAAAGGTTTTGAGTTAAGTTTGAGTTTACTTTAGTTTATTGTCATGTGTACCGAGGTACGGTGAAAAACTTTTGTTGCGTGCTAACCAGTCAGTGGAAGGACAATACATGATTATAATCGAGCCATAATCCGTAGTGTACAGATATATGATACAGGGAATAACATGAATAACACTTAGTGCAAGATAAAACCAGTGAAGTCTGATCAAAGCGAGTCCAAGGGTCTCCAATGAGGTAGATAGTAGTTCAGGATTGCTCTCTAGTTGTTGGTAGGATGGTTCAGTTGCCTGAGAACAGCTGGGAAGAAACTCTCCCTAAATCTGGAGGTGTGCGTTTTCATACTTCTATACCTTTTGCCCGATGGAAGAAGGGAGAAGAGGGAATGACTCGTGTGACTCGTCCTTGATTATGCTGCTGGCTTCTTCTTACCCAATCTTACCCACTGTATCTAGGCCCCTTATAATTTTATGCACATCAGTTAAATTATTCCTCACCTTCCTCCATTCCAATGAACACAACTCAAGCATATCTAGTCACTCCCCTTGGCTGAATTTCTCCATCCCTGGCAATATTCTTGAAAAAATTGTCTCAACCCTATTTAGTGCAGTTGCACATTTCTTATCGTGTGTTGATCAGAATGTCCACAGAATTAGCTGTGGCCTAACTAATGAGTGGCACAGTGATGCAGCAGGTTGCACAGTGGCTCAGCTTGTGTAGCTGTCACCTCAGTGCCAGAGTCCCAGATTCAATCCAGACCTGGGGTATGTCTGTGTGGAACTTGCACATTCTTCCTGCAACGCCATAGGTTTCCTCCCACATCCCAAAGGTTTGCAGCTTAATTGGGCACTGTAAATTGCCTCTAGTGTAGGGTGCGATAAAACCTAGAAGGAGGTTGATGCGAATGTGGGGAGAATAAAATAAAGGTGGGGAATAGATTAATGTAGGATCTGTAAATGGTTGGTTGATAGTTGGTGCAGACTTGATGCACCAAAGGAAGTGTTTCCATGTTCCAGCTCTCTGCAACTCTATTATTTTGTACAGCCCCAGGATAACCTTTGTCCTTTTACATTCTATGCTTCAGGTGTTAAAATATACTACTGTATATGCCTTCTTAGTATCTTAACTATCTGTCTTGCTACTTTCATTGATAACAGAACATGGGTTTGTAAATTCCACTATTCCTCTACACTACTGATTTGTGTTTTCATTTATTATAAAATTCCCAAGCTTAATTGACCTTATTCCAGCATTATAGCTGACTTGGGGAAGCTTGGTGGCTAATGTTAAAGATGGTCTAGTCTGCGCTCACTGTCTTTCCTCAAGCAGATGAGCTCAGGTTCCTCTCTCTCCTCTTTTTTTTTCCCTCTCCCCTGATTCTCAGTCTGAAGAAGGGTCTCGACCTGAAACGTCACCTATTCCTTTTCTCCAGAGATGATGCCTGACCCGCTGAGTTACTCCAGTAGTCTGTGTCTATCTTCTTGTTACTCCATATTATTTCTTTGACTAATTAAATTCAGACCTATTTTCTTCTTGGCAGAATTGGAGTTGTTGCTTCTGGCTGTGACTGCTCTCTATAGAGAAGGAAGATGAAAGTCATTTAATTATTCATTCTCATACTGGGGAATGTGAAATATAAAGCAGTAGCGAATAAAAAAAAAAAGAATGAGTGGAAGCTGTAAACATTCAACCTTCTAACCTGACCCTTTGATCTGTGCCAATCAGCTCCTTTCACATGATAATTTTTTGACAACCATAGGACCTGCAGGGAAACTTGAAAGTCATGTTGAATGATGTAGAACAAAGAGAATTACAGACAATTTTGAGGTTTGCCCTGAAGGATTACAGCATCATATGACAGGTACATTGATGGTACAAATCCATTTTTTTCCCCGGCAGTATATTTTATGGGGCCACTTTCTTATCTCTGTCTCGGGTTAGAGAAGTGGTCAAATCTCTAAAAGTTGTTTATTTTCATATCTAAAGGCAAGGGCAATCATTTGAACAGAGTTTCTCATTCTGGAGTTCTGATTTTCTTGTACGGTAAAAGATAATGTCTTGTGTTATGGGCAAAACCGATAAACATTGTTTCATGAGATTGTTTAGAATAGGTAGCAGAGAGATTGGATTAGACTCTGGCTACTATTATTTTACAGCTGCAGAATGTAAGTGGTCTTCAGTTGATAGACAGCAGGGTATCATATCATATCATATATATACAGCCGGAAACAGGCCTTTTCGGCCCACCAAGTCCGTGCCGCCCAGCGATCCCCGTACATTAACACTATCCTACACCCATTAGGGATAATTTTTACATTTACCCAGCCAATTAACCTACATACCTGTATGTCTTTGGATGATCCTCAGTCAGGCCACCACATTTATACTGTTTTTCAGTGCAAGTTATGGAAGTTAAATGATGAGGCTGCAGTTTCCTTTTTAATTTTCTAACCTTTGCCATTTTCCATTTCATTTATAATACTGTGGCGCGTCGGAAGAGGCCCGAAATAAAGGCGAGATTTAATTGTGAATTTCTGCCATATTGGACACAAGGTCAGTTGGGTAGTTTATTATAAAGATAGAACTCAGTGGACAAACTCAGCAGGCCAGGCAACATCTGAAAAACGAGAAGCTGGCATGACCTTTCAGGTGAGAGGCATTTAGTCAGAACTGGGCAGTTTATCATTTCCATCTGCAGCTGATGAATGTGGAATTCTGCATTTGCGGTCATTTTGACTTCTTAAACTGGCAGATAATTGGGAAAGAAAATTCCGAGGGGAAATTATATGTTTTGGGAGGAGAAAAAGTGAGAGTATGTACTCCATAGAAGGACATTGTAGGATGGAGGTGAACAATAAAATCCAGGGTTCAAACGCATGGGGGATAAATTGGACCACATTCAAAAGTATGGGCTGGGATTGTCTTGCACAATAAACTCATATTCATGTAATGTTGAATTGGATGCATACAAAATAAATGCTGCTTTCTCATTAACACATGAATTCAGTGATAAACCAGCCACCAGTCACATTGTGACCAGTTTCAACACATGATCCTTGCAGTGATTAACATCTGATCAACCTAGCTGGATGATTGTAGTCAGCCTCACCCTCTTATAAAGGTGATTCATTATAACTGGAATTGGTAGTTGAGCCATTCCCTAGCTCTTTGGAACTTACTGGAAGCCATGGGGGGAATATAACCAAGAGCCAAGCTTTGAGATATCCAAAAGCAGTGGGGAAGGGTTTGGTTGACAAGGTCTCGGGGTGGCGAGTGGAGTTCAAGGAGTCTGAAGTCCTTCAGCAAACAGTAACATGTTGATGGAAAGAGGTAATCATCAAGGTCAATGTGAGAAGCCAAGCACCGAGGACATGGAAGCAATGCAGGTCAAAGCCTCAGAATATATCTTCAAATTCCATCTGCCAACAACTGTTCAACACATCAAGCCCATCACTAAGTTAACAATCATCATTCAGAAGGAATATTTTTTCTTTATGTGCTCGGCCACATCTTCCTGCAATATTTGGACATTTTGTCAGATATTTAACGGTGGTAATCATGTTGTTAAGCAGTGCAGGACTTTGTCTAATTGCTGCCATTCTCCATTGGGTTCATAAAGTCAATGAAAGAGTGGACCTGCCACTTTGGGCATAAGGTAAGTTGGGTATTTTATACTGAAAAAAAACAGATCAGGCAGCATCTGTGGAAAGAGAACCCCCATCAGACTTTCAGTCTGAGCAAGGGTCCCAATCCGAAACATCACCCATCCTTTTTTTCCAGAGATGCTGCCTGACCTGCTGCGTTACTCCAGCACCTTGTGTTTATCTTTGGTAACCCCCCATCATACGACAGGTACCTTAACAATATGCATGTAGAGTGTTAGCGGCCAGCAAATAATGCGCATGGGCTCAACATCTCTCTCCTCAGACAGGAGAGAGTGCTGGCCTTTGTCAGACAGACCTTCACAGACTCTGTGCCCATCAGCTATACAGTGACCACTGAAGACGGCAGTATACAAATGTTTCACCTTCACATTCCAGCTTTCAGTTTTAGTTTTAGTTTTAGAGATACAGCGCAGAAACAAGCTCTTTGGTCCACTGAGTCCCGGCCGATCAAAGATACCCGGACACAAACACTGTCCTGCAAACACCAGGGACAATTTACAATTACCAAGCCAATTATCCTGCAAACCTGTACGTCTTTGGAATTTGGGAGGGTACTGGAGATCCAGGAGAAAACCCATGCGCTCACAGTGAGAACATACAAACTCTGTACAGACGGCAGTCAGGATCGAACCCGGGTCTTTGGCGCTGTTAGGCAGCAACTCTACTGCTGCGCTACCATGCCACTACACTACCGTGCTCTCCTTTATCGCATGTAATTCTGAATTACAAAGTGGGGGACTGTGTGAACATCTACTTCAAGCTTATCCCCTCTTCTTACCAAATACACCCCTTAATCTTTCTCCCCTCTAAATAGCCAAGAACTGCTATCTGGCCGAGCAGTGTCAGTTCTGCAACAAGAAATTGATGATGAAGGCAGCCCATTAATCTGACATAATACAGCAGGTTTATCTCCTGTAATTTTATTGCAGCCCAGCTGTGGGAAAGAGCTCTGATGCCTGTTTTCTGGAGGATGAGGCCATGGGTAAATCTTGCTGTAGAGAGTTCAGGTGAGGAATTGGACAGCACAGCCCAAGGTAGAAGACAATGAAATTATCAGTGCAACGACAGGTCTGTGTCAGAAAGTATTCAAGAAATACCAAGGAGAATGGAAGAGTTTAACATGAAGATTACAAAGGGCTCTGTGCAGTACATAGAAGTGATGCCCAGCTTCCTTTCAACACAAGGATGGCACTGTGGTATAACTTGTAGACCTGCTGCCATGCAGTGTCAGAGATCTGATTCAGTCCTGACCTCAGGTGCTGCTTTGTGGCATTTGCCCATTCTTACCGTAAGGGTCTGTCCTTCCAGTTTCCTTCCACAATTTACAGATGTCCAGGTTGTATTTACAGTAGTTTATTGGTGCTGTAAATTGGTCCTGGTGTATAGGTGTGTGGTGGAAACTGTGAGGAGTTGATGAGAATGTGGGATTAATGTAAGCGAGAGGTTGATGTTTAGTTCAGACTCAATGGGCTGAAGGGCCTGTTTCTATGCTGTATTAGTCTATTAGCCCAATCCTCATGAGCATCAGATGGCAATATTTTTTCAGTTTCCATTGCTGCAATGTGGAAATCATCTCATATCTGAACATGAAGCAAGCACGGCCTGCCTCCATCGTGGCCCTGGACAGCAGTGTTCAGGTGGAGTTTGAATGTGTCGTGGTGGTACGTACTCCAACAAACAAAATGATGAAACAATAGGTAGGAACTACAGCTTTGCAGAGCAGGCAATGATTTGTCTCGCATGTGTTTCCACCAATGGCACCCCAAAAGTGTTGGCACCGTTGCTCTGTCTGTCGGATAGCCTGCACCACTGACTCACATGGCAAAGCAATGCATTGCAGTCTGAGGCCAAAATTTGGTCAAACAGCTGCACGGGATAATCTTTCAAGGCCAGCTGCAGCCTTCTGCATTAAAATTAAACAGCAGCCTATAACAGGGATGTTATAGCTACTCGGACAGCACGGGCGGCATGGTGGCTCAGCCGTAGAGCTGCTGCCTTACAGACCTGGGTTTGATCTCAACTACGGGTGCTGTCTGTACAGAGTTTGTACGTTCTCCCTGTGACCATGTGGGTTTTCTCCAAGATCTTCGGTTTCCTCCCACATTCCAAAGACGTACAGGTATGTAGGTAAATTGGCTTGGTAAATGTAAAGATTGACGCTAGCGTGTGTGGGATAGTGTTAATGTGCGGGATCGTTGGTCGGTACGGACTCGGTGGACCGAAGGCCCTGTTTCCATGCTGTAACTCTAAACTAAACTAAACTAAACTATATAGGAGCAACTGGACAGGCAAAGGCTTATAGAAGGCAGGCACATAACCAGCCTGAAGATGGGTCTGGATTGAAACATTGCCCATCCATTCCTTCCACCGATGCTGCCTGACCCATTGAGTTACTCCAGCATTTTATGTTTTGTTCACGATTCCAGCATCTGCAGTTCCTTATGTATCTATTTATACAAGGGTATTTAGTTAATGGTAATATGATTGGATGTACAAACATGATTTGGAATATTGATTGGATGTTACTATGTTATTGTGATTCAGCAGATGCCCAACAAGTCAGTGTAGAAGTTTGCTAATCAAATAGTGGAGCAGAATTCATTGATCTTATACTAGTTTTCCATTAAATAGTCCCCAAAGTACTACATTCCTTACTTCGATCCTTCTCCTTATCTTCCTCTTCCACAGATGCTGGCAAGAGTCGTGTTTACACAATGTCCATATTGTGGGACTTAGACACAACAACCACAAATGTGTATTCTGCTGTGGATTCTAATGTGCTGGGTTGTTATGATGTGGATTCTAAGGTGCCTCCAGAATAATCCCAGAAACACGACTGTTGTTTAAAACCTGTAGTCGGCTATTGGAAGAGATTGCAGCAGAATTCTTTTTGAAGGCACATTGTTCTCGTACTCAAGTAGCCATCCTTTGGTCTGAATATTAGTCACAAAATGCTGGAGTAACTCAGCGGGTCAGGCAGCATCTCTGGAGAAAAGGGATATGTAATGTTTTGGGTCGAGACCCTTCTTCAGACTCTGAAATTTAAAGGGTCTTGACCCAAAACTTCACCTATTCCTTTTCTCCAGAGATGCTGTCTGTCCTGCTGAGTTGCTCCAGCATTTTGTGTCTATCTTCGGCGTAACCAGCATCTGTAGTTCCTTCCTACACCTTTACTCTTTCTTTCTTTCGTATGTCAACTACAACAATCAAAAGTGGCAATTGGTGCTTCAGAGTACCATAGTTGACGCTTTGCTGCAAATGTTGCCAGTTCTGTAGAACTACCCAGGGTGGACGACGAGGACATAAAGCAGCTCCCACCCCACCTTTGCTCTGATGTGGTTGCTTGAAAATGTTCAGACAATTACAAAGTGAAAGTGACTCTTGCTGGGTATCTGGCTGTGACCTTTATAATCCTACTCATTCAGGGAGTGAAATCCTTTTTTTTGTGGACAACCTCAGACTTCAAATAGGGAGCCATCAGGGAGCCAATATCGTCTCTCTCAATGGAGAAGCAAATGAAATATTTTCTTGACATGTGGCCTGCTTGTGACCTCCAAAGCATGGTGGATTGCTGCAGATTATGAAACATTTGATGATGCATCTTGCATCAGCATGAAAATAACCAAAAGTATAAAAATTAATGTCCAACATGATCTTCATTGCCATTGGCAATGGGATTCCAACTCTGCTCTGCAGTTACAATTGCTACTGCAGCATATGAACTATCTTACTGAGGCCCACCTGAAAAGAAAATTAAGTTGTTTCAATGTTCACACAGATCAGATCCAAGGGCCCCTTGACTTCAAGCCCTTTAGGTTCCTGTGCTATAGAGTTCCACGTTCTGTGGTTTTCCTTCATTCTTTGCGCACCAAGACTGGTAATCTCCATCGTTCCTATTTGGGAGCAACTGAGTTTAGCTGAAGTATTGAAATCGGCGCTCTGTTCTTAGCTGGCAAGATCTTGCTAAGTTTCAGAAACTGTGCCCTCATTTGTAAGCTTGTATTTTTTGACAAACAGCATTCCTGGAATGAAGCACCAACAAATGTACAGATAATTGACGATTCTTTCAGATTGTGCAACAGATGGTTGAGCTGGAAAGAGAGCAGAGAAGATTTACGAAGATGTTGCCAGGATTTGAGGGCCTGAGCTATAGGGAGCGGCTTGGCAGGCTAGGACATTTTTCCTTGTACAGGAAGATGAGGGGTGATCTTATAAAGGTGTCTAAGATCACGAGGGGAATAGATAGGGTGAATGCACATAATCTTTCATTATGGGGAATCAAGAACCAGAAGACATAGGTTTAAGGTGAGAGGGGAAAGATTTAATAGGAACCTGAGGGTCAACTTTTTCACACAGAGGATGGTGGTATATAGGACATGCTGCCAGAGGAGGTAGTTGAGGCAAGCACTATAACAACATTTAAAAGACATTTGGACAGGTACATGGATCGGAAAGGTTAGGGGTGTTTGGGCCAAATGCAGGTAGGTGGGAATAGTGTAGATGGGGCATCTGGGTCAGAATGGGTAAGTTGGGCTGAAGGACCTGGTGCCATGGTGTATGACTCTATGAGATGGTGTTATTTTCATGCTGAATTCTGCATGCATCTTAAACTATCACTGTTAGCTACATCATTCAGGTCTGATTTGTAGTACCAGCATCAAATTATGTTACACACAGACCGAAACTGCTATTTACCAGTTCAATGTACTTTGCATGTCCTTTCCAATGGGTTGGACAACAAATGACAAAGATATGTGCCGCATATTTGAAGCAAATTACAAAGTTTTTTCCTAAACCCTGGGTGCGACAGAAAATAATTCCATGACCGCAGCTATTTACAATATACATTACTGACTTAGATGAAGGGATTAAAAGTACCATTAGCAAATTTGAGGATGATGCAAAGCTGGGTGGCAGTGTGAACTGTGAGGAGGATGCTATGAGGATGCAGGGTGACTTGGACAGGTTGTGTGAATGGGCAGATGCATGGCAGATGCAGTTTAATGTGGATAAATGTGAGGTTATCCACTTTGGTGGAAAGAACAGGAAGACAGATTATTATCTGAATGGTGTCAAGTTAGGAAATGGGGAAGAACAAAGAGATCTGGGTGTCCTTGTTCATTAGTCACTTAAAGTTAGCATGCAGTTACAGTAGGCAGTGAAGAAAGCTAATGGCATGTTGGCCTTTATGACAAGAGGAGTTGAGTTTAGGAGCAAAAAGGTCCTTCTGCAGTTACACAGGGCCCTAGTGAGACCACACCAGGAGTACTTTGTGCAGTTTTGGTCTCCAAATTTGAGGAAGGATATTCTTGCTATACAGCGTAGGTTCACTAGGTTAATTCCCAGAATGGCAGGACTGTCGTATGTTGAAAGACTGGAGCGACTAGGCTTGTATACGCTGGAATTTAGAAGGATGAGAGGGGATCTCATTGAAACATATAAGATTATTAAGGGATTGGACACATTAGAGGCAGGAAACATGTTCCCAATGTTGGGGGAGTCCAGAACCAGGGGCCACAGTTTAAGAATAAGGGGTAGGCCATTTAGAACGGAGATGAGGAAAAAAAAATTCAGTCAGAGAGTTGTAAATCTGTGGAATTCTCTGCTTCAGAAGGCAGTGGAGGCCAATTCTCTGGATGCTTTCAAGAGAGAGCTAGATAGAGCTCTTAAAGATAGCAGAGCCAGGGGGTATGGGGAGAAGGCAGAAATGGGGTAATGATTATGAATGATCAGCCATGCTCACATTGAATGGTGTTGCTGGCTCAAAGGGCTGAATGGCCTACTCCTGCACCTATTGTCTACTGTTTATTGTCTATTGATCCTTATTTCCTGAAAGAAACTCAAAGATAAAAAATTCAAAGTATTTGGATTCATAAATGGAACTCAAGATAAATTGTGCAAAGCATTATTGAGACATGGTTACAGTATGTTTCTAGGTATAGATTTTGGGCCCTGCACTTTATAAAGAATATTAAAGCCATAGAGCACATACGGTGTTGATTCATGAGGCTGATGCCAGACAAGAAGCTAGTGAAAAGCGAAGATTTGACAAGCCAGGGCTTTTTCCACTGAAGCAGAGAAGACTAAGCAATTTAATTTATGTTTAAAGGTTGTTCTTTCGTTATGTAATGGAGGCGACATCTCCTAGCCAAGCTCTTTTCGAAGACTTTTTAAATTCTTGGTTGAATCGAACACAAAGCAAAACTTCATGTTTCCAATGCACCAGATTTCACTGGACCACTGCCATGCGTTAAATTTATTTACAGCAGGAAAGCAAGTATTCCTGCAGGAATCTTGCCTCTGAAAGGGGATGCAGTTTGCTTGTCAGACTTTGCAAAGTGTGTTTCATCACAAGTAAAGCATTATTTGGATTGCTTTGCCATTTGCTTTTGAACTGTGCTTTGGTACTGTATGAAATTAATAGTTTGTGTTATTCAGTGTTGCCAGTCCTAATGTGGAATTCACACATTTTATTTCTTAATTTTATCACTGTTGGCCATGCTGGATTCAAATAAGTTATGCCTTTGTATTTTTGAGCTGACACCAGACTTGGTGACTGTTCCTGTAGATTCCATAGGGTATTAAGTGATCCACAATAACTGTATTTATCACTATCTAATAGAGCAAATTGCTTGGATACTGGAGGTGTTGCATCTGTCTTACTGGATGAGCTGTAAAGCTTTACCATGTGGAAGGCAATTCAGGCATTTGAATTTGTTCATTAATCATCTTGACGTGACTATGGTTTTCTTCTTGGTTGATTTAATATCCTGTTCAGCTGTATTTTCCATTTAAAAAAAGAAGATTTTTAAAAGAGTTATTGTTTTGTATTATATTATCCTTCCCCATTTCTGTTCTGCGAGGAGATAGGGGTAATTTTTAACCATCAATTCATCATACATTTTTAGTTCGCCACTTTTCAAAATACTGAGCTTTATTTTTTTTCTCCCCAGTTCTCCCCATTGCCCATTCAACCTGATGAGACGGATGTGCATCCAAAGGCTTCCCCTGTTCACATGGCTGATTGAGAATGACCAGGAATGATCACGTGGACTGGCACAGCAATAGTAGCAACTCGCCCTGGAACCTGATCAGAGACATTGCCTGAAAAAATATTAGAAGTTATTCACCTCATGTTGAGTAGGACTATTATGGAAGTTGCTTAACTTAACTTTATACTCAGCAACAACCGTTACTTGAACTCTAACAGCCATTCTTTGAAGGTATTTGAAAAAAAAAATCTTTGACTTTTGCGAGCTAGGTGATATTTTATATACTCAATTTAACAGAGCAGCAGTGTTCTGAGGAAGTTAAACATCAGTTACAGGAATTCAACTACAGAGGCTTATTAACCCAGCCCCTCTGAGGTCTGAGTTACACACAGGAGGGGACAAAGTAGGGTCTTTATCATCGAGTCCATGTTAATAGGGGATAGCACTTGACTATACTTATTCTCATATGAGTTACTATGGTTTCCATTTCAATGACACAAATGATTATCAATCAGATCAATTGACACTTAGGTTAGGTTAGATAGCACAGCAATACACAACATATTCTGTTAATTGCTTGCTTCTTTCTGGGCTCCATATTGACAAATGCCACTGGTGCATGTTGTTTCAATCTTCGCTGGCATGACAACCTTTCATGTCAAAATGTAAATTCGGCTGAAAATTGTTTTTTTCTTGGGCTGGAGCCATTTTCATTTTAATTGATCGTTGTTGTCAGACCACAGAACGAGGCATCAAATCCAACTGGAAGCAATGAATGAGGCATGTATCTTTATTGGAAGTTTAACTATGCACTTGTTTGTTTTGGCTCAAAGGTGAAGCTGAATATTGAAATAATCTTTGGCATCTTAGAAGCCCAACATACACATACCTTTTTGTTCACAACATTCAAAGTTATAAATCTTTACCTATACAGCAACTACCATAGCAACCTTTTCTATTGCAAAGTTCTGCCTTACATTTTCCTTTTAATATTTTATTCAAACATTTATTGGCAGCATTACTAATTTTATTTATACATCTTTTGTCCCTGTACATTCACTGTGGAGGATTCTCAGTAGTTGCTTCTAAAGAGAAAAAAATATACACTTTGCTCCATACATTTTATATAATGTCACAAACACATAGGGACATTTGTTTTCCCTCATACTGAGTATATACAGGGATTTGGGATGGTTTATATGAGAAGTAAATGTGACATGTAGCGAATGAATGCATTTTGACCCATATTGACCTTGACTTGAAGAAGCCTTTGTCTGACTGTTGCCAGACCAATGGAAGTGAGCAAGTCTGCAAAACAAAATAGTGCTTGGCTGACATATTTCATTGTCAACATCAATCACACCAGACCTGTTTTCAGTACACTGTTCCGGGACATCCCAAAGTGGTTAGTTTACTAATATAGGGTGAAATATACTAGCAGTTGACAATGGCAGGAGAATCCAGCTATTCCCCGAAGAGTGCTGTGAGATTTCCTGCATGTATTTGAGAGGCCAGATGAAACCACAATTTAGTGCCTCATCTGAAAGGTGGCACCTCTTACAATCCACTACACCCTCAGTATTGCATAGAAACCCCATTTTGGATTATGGTCTTGAGTTTCAGGAGTGGGGCTTGAACCTACAATCTTCGTTATGGCGTTAAAATGCTAAGGTTGCGCCAAAGCTGATAACTGAATTACTAATTTTAATTACACTCCGTAACTGACCTTTTTCCATTCATAGTAACCTTTTGTGTTTTGTGGGAAGAGTTCATTATGATAATTACTCTCCATGCTCATCTTTGTGAGTTCGGCTTTGATGTGCTAAAAGATAATTGGCTGCAAGAATTATCTGTAAAATTAGTCCCTTGTGGATTTGTTGTCTAAACACTTTGAAGTCTGAATGCTATTGAAGCAGCAGGAAGTAATTATGCAATATCTTGGCAAATCAAGCAGTCTGACTGTCCCAAATTTGGATTTACACGAGTTACTTTACCTGACAGTCCATTTATTATCATAATCATAATTGTCCGAGGTACACTGTGCTCTATTGGCAATTTCTAACCTGGAATTCCCGCTTTGATATCACATTGTCATGGATCCCAAGTTTTCTTTTGTTATTGTTGCACATTAACACAAAGTATAAATAGAATTAATGATTAGAAGAGATGAGTTGTAAAAAACATCCATCTCCAAACAGTGGGAAACACTTTTGGGCTCATTGGTTCTATTTTAAGAACCTTCCTATTCTTCATCAGTCTTTTATACTTTCATGGCAGGAAGACAGAGAGACGAAGATGGGTAAAGAGACAGTAAAACATAGAACCATTAGGACTGCCAACATTTTTTAAAAGGATGCTAATAAATTACATGATAAAAATGTTTTCTGTGGACTGCCCTTGTGACTCTAGATTAAATAACTTGAATTGTTGACCAGTAGCATGAATTGAATACTGTTATCTAACCGTAGACCATAACTCTGCAAACGTCCTGTTAAAAAGAAGATGATAATGTAATTCTTGAAAGGATCAATGGAATGGATCATGGATAACGGAGCCTGGACATCATAGAGGGACGGGGAAGAACAATGGTGGACCCGGCATGGGGGGACCGTCTTGAGGGAGGGGGGTGAGGGGGGAGAACAATGGATAATGGAAGACCTGGCGTGGGGGGACCGCTGTGGGGGGGGGGGGGGGGGAGAACAAAGGAGGAGCCGGCATTCTTTGTAACCTTGTCAGCACCATAGGTAGTTGCTATTTGTGTACCTTGGGTATGCAAACAAACAATTTCAATGTGCCTTGTATTCCATTCCATATTTCCACAATTGCACCTGTTCCCAAACCCTACCTCCATTAACCACCTCCTGATTCCCATGGGTACATGAATCACTTAGAAACACATGAATTTATTCAAGAGCAGTGACGATCAAGAATGGATTCTAAGGACCTCCCTTGCCCAACCACTTTGATGATGTTAGGCCACTTGATCTTATTTCTAAACGTTGAAATAGATTTATAATATTTTAAAAATCTATACCGATATTACAAAATAACTTTAATCACAACACATTTCATTGATTAATTAATTAAAACATTAAGTTTTTAAAAGAAAGGCAAAACCCAAACTACATACCTTTTCCATCAAGGTCTGTGATCTTTTCTAAATGATAATGGGAATAGTCCACTGCTCTTCAAAATGTTTTGATGCATTCTTTCTGTCCACCTAAGAAGTCAGACAAGAGTCTACACATTCGTTCAATGAGTTCAATGAACAACTCATCCAAACGTTCTCTCTAAAACACTGAATTACTGACCCAGAAATGAGTGCATTCAACCAATGTTGGTGCAAGAATATAAGAACATTTGGATACAATTCCTGAGACAAACAACTCTCGAAACTCGATGTCAGCCACGTAATCCAAACATTTTTCTACCCTAATTGCTTGATTATTGATAAAGGAAATTACGCCTTCAATGGTTTAAATGATGATATCAACATATAATGTCACTCCTATCCCAAATTAATTCTGGAGTTGCACATGTTCACTTTCATTAGTGGAAGACGAGGCCCACTACAGCAGCATTTCATTCATGGATTATATGAAATCCATCTGAAATACGAAAATGTTCTGGGATGGAAGTAATTTAGATTAAATCTTTCAAATATACTCCAGGTGAACATCATAGATCAAGCGGGGGAATAAGGGTGGGGGGGTGGGTGGGAGGGGAGGGGTGAGTCTAACTACCAGTGGTTCATTCACAGAGATTGTTCTGGGACGGTGCACAACTCAACGTGTTAGTTGGTGTTAACTGGTTTGACAGCGTAATGCCTCATGACTAGTTCACTGCCTTTGAGAGTAGGAATACTTCTTATTGAGGAATTGAAAACATTTTTTAAATCTTGCACATCATTTGGACCTTGGTCAAGTCATTAATCCTGCACTCTCCTGTGGCCTTACTTTGTTTGTACAATGCAGATGATGAGGGAAATGTATCTCTCAACTTTTATGTGAAGTTTCAGTCATCAGATGAATATTGTTTTCTGGCTGATGTTACAACAGCTGCCCCTCACCTGTCTGATAGCATCCTGTACCATGAACTTTGAATGAGTAATGTGGCACAATGCTGCACCTGAGACAACATCAGACACTTAGGTTCGATTCTGACCTTGGCTACTATCCATGTGGAGTTTGCACGTTCTCCTTTGAATGAATTTCTTGTGGGTGCTACAGTTTCCTCCCACGTTCCAAAGATGTGTGGATTGGTAGGTTAATTGGCCTCTGTAAATTGCCCCTAGTATATAAGATATGGATGCAAAAGTGAAAAATAGTATGTGTGAACAGGTGACCGATGGCCAGCGTGGACTTGATTTTTAGATTTTTAGATTTTTTTAGATTTAGAGATACAGTGCAGAAATAGGCCCTTCGGCCCACTGGGTCCGCGCTGCCCAGTGATCCCCGCACATTGACACTATCCTACACCCATTAGGGACAATTTTTTTTTTTTTTTTACATTTGCCGAGCCAATTATCCTACAAACCCGTACGTCTTTGGAGTGTGGGAGGAGACGAAAGATCTCGGAGAAAACCCATGCAGGTCACGGGGAGAACGTACAAACTCCGTACAGTACAATAGTCAATAGTCAATTTATTTGTCACATACACATAAATGTGCAGTGAAATGAAAAATTACCCGCAGTTCAACAATAAGACCAATAAGAATAAGCAATAAAAATGTGCAATAACACATACAATCATAAACCAACACCAAACAAAAGAAACATCCATCACAGTGAGTCTCCTCCAGTCACCTCCTCACTGTGATGGAAGGCCAGAATGTCTTTTCTGCCGTCTGCCCTGCCGTCTTCTCCCGCGGTCATGCTGTTGGAGTTGCCACATCGGGGCGGTCGGGGCTCCCGACATTGAAGCACCGCGCCGGACGGTGAAAGGTCCGCGGTGGGCCGACCCAAGCCCCGCGATTCGGGGTGGGCGAAGACGCTGCTGCTGCCGGAGCTCCCGATGTCGGCCCCCACATAGGGGCCTGCGGGCTTCCGACATCCAGACGGCCTGCGCCGAAGCCTCCGGAGACGAGTCGCAGCCGCTCCCGCAGCCTCCGAAGGCAGCCAGCGCCGCAGGTGGTGAGTCCGGGCCGCGGGCTCTGCAAACCAGAGCCCAGGTGGTCCCAGCCAGAGCCCGCCAGCTCCAGGTGCATGGCCGATGGTAGGCCGCAGCGGGAACGGAGACACGACACAGAAAACAAAGGTCGGGTCTCCGTTCGGGAGAGACAATGTTACAGTTCCCACCCCCCCCCACCCCACCCCACATAACACACAACCACAAACACTACATCATATTTAAACTACAATTAAGACAAAAACAACAAAAAACACAAAAGACAAACGGACTGCAGGCAATCCGCAGCTGCGAGGGCAGCGCTGGCTCCACCGATGTTAATCCGTAGTCACCCGTAGTCAGGATCGAACCTGAGTCTCCGGCGCTGCATTCGCTATAAGGCAGCAACTCTACCGCTGTGCCACCGTGCCGCAGGTGATGGGCTGAAGGGCTTGTGTCGATTCTATATCTTTCAATCAATTTGGGCAGAGAACCATGGGTATAGGTCTTCATGCAATTGGTAACAGATTTTCTGTATTTTGGTGAAGCGTGCTCTGTGTATACACATCTCATCACTTCTAATGAACTGTTTTATCTGTCCTAACAATGGGAGCGATAAAACCCAGTAACTCATCTTCTTTGTTCTGCCTATCTTTATTCTCCAGAATAACAACATGCAAATTTGCTTTTCTGCAATTGCTGCTCCTGTAAGGCTATTACTGTAGGTTGGGTGGTCGAATTGTGACAAGGAGAGGCTCTATCCTGGTTGTGAATATCCTTCACTGGTAGAAATGGTAAAAAGTATTGGGAAATTTGTGTGGGTCAAAAGCCAAAACCAATTTGTGAATAGTCATTCTGAGCTGCAAAAATCACTTGAAATTCTCCACGTTTTTATTATTGTGCCCAGTCTATATTTTATAGGTAGAGTGTGTACAGGACAAAAAAAAGTGTTAGGGTATTAGAATTTTAGGGTGGAAATGTTTCCAGCTCCATTTTGGTGGCAAATGCAGATGTGTTGAATTGATAACTCACTGGAATTCTTCGAATGAAACAAAGTACTTCTGAGTAGTTATATTCCTAAAATCTAGTATGGGATAACTAGAAACATAGAAACATAGAAACATAGAAAATAGGTGCAGGAGGAGGTCATTCGGCCCTTCGAGCCAGCACCACCATTCATTGTGATCATGGCTGATCGTTCCCAATCAATAATCCGTGCCTGCCTTCTCCCCATATCCCTTGATTCCACTAGCCCCTAGAGGTCTATTTAACTCTCTCTTAAATCCATCCAGTGATTTGGCCTCCACTGCCCACTGTGGCAGAGAATTCCACAAATTCACAACTCTCTGGGTGAAAAAGTTTTTTCTCACTTCAGTTTTAAATGGCCTCCCCTTTATTCTAAGACTGTGGCCCCTAGTTCTGGACTCGCCCAACATTGGGAACATTTTTCTTGCATTTAGCTTGTCCAGTCCTTTTATAATTTTATATGTTTCTATAAGATCCCCTCTCATCCTTCTAAACTCCAGTGAAAACAAGCCTAGTCTTTTCAATCTTTCCTCATATGTCAGTCCCGCCATCCCAGTGATCAATCTCGTGAACCTACGCTGCACTGCCTCAATTACAAGGATGTCCTTCCTCAAATTAGGAGACCAAAACTGTACACAATACTCCAGATGTCAAGTCAAGTCAAGTCAATTTTATTTGTATAGCACATTTAAAAACAACCCACGTTGACCAAAGTGCTGTACATTTGATTAGGTTCCAATAGAAAAAAAAAAAAAGATGTGGTCTTACCAGGGCCCTATACAACTGCAGAAGAACCTCTTTACTCCTATACTGAAATCCTCTTGTTATGAAGGCCTGATAGACAATAACTAATCCAGCCACACTTGGTACAAATCCATTAAACCGCACACTCTGGCTTTGGTGGTATTGGATCAGCAGTTTTACTGACTAAAACACAAAGTGAGGGAGAAGTCTGAAGAAGGGTCCCTACCCAAAACGTTGTCTAACCATGTCCTCCGGGGATGATGCCTGACCTTCTGAGTGACACCAGTTACTCAGGTTCCAGCATTGCAGTTCCTTGTGCCTTTAGATTGCCCTGCCTCTAGGGTGTTATTTCCACTATTATTCCTACTCAGTAGAATAAAAAGAAACCCCAGTAAATTTAAAGGGAGCACAGGAAAGTAGGCCCTCAAGGAAGCATGGGAATTGGGCTCCAAAGAGTTTAAAAGGAATACAAAACTGGGACCCCCTGGTGTGAAAGACAGTATAGGGACCAGGCTCCGATGATTTCAAAAGACGTGGGGACCTGGGACCTGGTGTGTTAAAGGGAATGTGGAAACCGAGGCTCTGGTATGTTAAAGGTTGCTTATGAATCATCAGCCAGTATGCCATATGCAAACAACTGGAATTTCTAAATAATCAAATTGCTGATTATTGGAGTTTTACTGTAGATACATATGGCCACAAATGCTGGGCATTCTGCAAGAAATGATTTGCATCCCATCAAGCAATCTTAACATTAATTTCCTCAACCACTACCACCCTTATAGCTGCACTGTGTAATATTTGCGAAATTAAGTCTAATTACATCTAGATTACTCCAGTAACACCTCCCGAACCCGTGACTCCTACAATCAAGATCGACAAGGAAGCACTGATATCTCTGCAAGTTACATGCCGTCTTGACTTGGACCGATTCTGCAGATAGAATGTAGAAAAGTACAGTACAAGTACTGGCCCTGAGGCCCACAATGTCTGTGCCAAATATAAACTAAACTAATCCTTCTGTGATGCTGGGTGTGACTGTTGGAGCTCCATATTCAAGAGTATTTTGGGCGTACTTTCCCTAGAAGGACTACAGTGATTCATGAAGATGGCTCACCACCACTTTCTCAAGGGCAATTAGGTAATGGCAAAAAAATGGCAATCGGTCTTACCAAGATGTTGTTCTTAATCTGAAGTCGTACAGTACGCACAAAACCTTGTACTTCTGGTACAGTCTCCAATATTTTGCCCATTAGACAGAATTTTCTTCAGTCTTCTCTTCCAGCTTAAGAAGCGGTCTGCTGTCAGTCCCCTTGATGCTTCACCTGCAGGATTTTCCTTTGTGCTAACATATCTCCATTGTGATACATCAGTAGCATCCCTTACGAAGGAGATTCTGTTTGCTACAAATGCATGAATGCGGTTGGTTTCGTTGTTGATGTACTTAAGCACTGTCATGCTATCAGTCCAGAAGGTGGATTCCTCCAGCTTAAGCTGCAGTTCTTTTTGCAGCAATATGTCAATTCTAACAGCTAAGAATGCGGCTGTAAGCTCCATTCTGGGAATTGTCATTTGCTTCATTGGTGCCACTCTGGCCTTTCCCATTAAGAATGTGACATGTATTTCATTGTTATCATTTTCCAGTCTTAGATATGAAACAGTACCGTAACCACTTTCACTTGCGTCAGAAACCGTGATGCAGCTGTGCATATTTGATTTGACCAAAGTTTGCAGATTTCATACACTGGTCCACTCTGAACGCCGAGATCTTGTCGAGATCTGCTAACCACTCTGTCCGTCGCTGAGAGAAGATTTGCATTATACTCTCATCCCATCCAAGTTTCTTCTTACAGAGATCCTGCAAAATGAACTTGGCTGGTAGTGTAAATGGTGCAAGAAATCCCAAATGGTCCTAAACAGAACCAATCACAGATAGGATGCCCCATCTTGTACACGGTCGCTCCTGAATCGAAATTCTGAACTTGAACACATCTGTTTCAACGCACCAGTACAATCCCAATCTCTCCATGGGCAGATTGTCTTTGTCCAAATCCAACTCCCAGGTCTCCTGGGCTCTGTTATCTAGTGGAATGGTTTCCAATACAGCACGGCTGTTGCTGATCCATGTCGATAACATGAATCCTCCCTTGTGGCAGAGGGAAGTCAGATGTTTTACCATTTGGATTGCTTCCTGTTCCGTAGACATGGATTTTAAACAAACATCCACATAGAAATCGCTCTTTACTGTGTCACTTCTTCTGGAAAGTGAGTTTTATTGTCGTCGTGGTCTTCCTCAATGCAAAGTTTGCACAACTCGGTGATGACGCTGTATCAAAGAGATGTACCTTCATCCGGTATTCAACGGGATCTTGTTGTGCATCACCATCTGGCCACCACAGAAATCGCAGATAGTCGACATGCTTTTCCGATACCTTTGACCTGATGAAACATTGCCTTGATATCCGCCATCAAAGCCACCGGCTCTTGTCTGAATCTGATGAAAACTCCGATGAGTGAGTTCATTAGGTCTGGACACTGCAGCAGTTGACAGTTAAGTGATTACCCTTGAAAACCGCAGCACAGTCGAAGACCACTCTTAATGTTCCTTTCTTCGAGTGATACATCCCGTGATGAAGAATGTACCAAAGTTCTCCATCACTTCGATTCAGCTGGTCCTCTGGTGCCCTTTCGGCATAACCATTATCAATCATCTCTGTGAGGAAAGATGTATATTCATCATGAAATTTTGTATTCTTGCCAAACTTGCATTTCAGATTCTGAATGCGTTGCTCTGCAATGCAACGGTTATTCGGCAGACTAACACTTTCTTGTTTGAAAGGTAAGTCCTATCATTTTATGAGCGATTCAGAATACTCAAGAACTTTACCTCTTCTCTGGACATTTCTTCTGATTTCTTGCTGGTTCTTTCATTGAAGTCGTGATTGTATTATTTAATCAACAATTCCTCTAGATTTACAGTAGATATTCGATTGACAGCAGCAGCAGCGTAGTTATTCCTTTTCCTGACATTTTTGCTCCTTCTCAAGGAGCCATAGATAAACCATCCGAGTAGGGTCCTCATAGCAAATGGTTCATCCCCTTGACTGCTGACAAACACCTTGGGTTCCAATGCCTTCAAAGCATTTGTTCCGATAAGTAGGTCGATACCAGAATTTATTTTAGGTATCTTGACATCCTTCAAATAAGGCCATTGTTTCAAGTCTTCTTGCTTAGGTATATTTGGATAAGAAACGGGCATTGTCTCATGTGTAAACACATCAGATATTTGTATGAAATTGTCTTCCTCCAGACTAGATATTTCCATACTCGTGATATGATGACTATTGCAGCATTTCTCATCATTCATGATATTCAGGAGAATCTTAATCTACTCTCCTGTAATGTCCAGCCTTCTCCTCAAGCTTTCCATGTAAAAGGTAGCTGAACTTCCATGATCCAAAAATGCGTATGTTTGCAACACTGTATTCCCCTTGCTGCTCCTTAGCTGTACTGCTAAGGTGGAGAAAATACAGGTTTGTACCCCGGCCCCAATTGCACATTTATCTGAGGTGAGGTAACAACATCACTCGTAGCTGGCTTTTCCTTTTGTTCTATTTGCTCCGGCTTCTTGTCCGTATTCTTCTGTTCAGTGTGAAGTAATTCAGGATGATCTTGTCTGCACATATTACAAGCTATCCGACTCTGGCAGTCTTTAACCATGTGTCCTTTTCTCAAACATCCACAACAGATTCTCTTCTCCTTTAAGAAGTCCATCTTTTCTTTATATTCCTTCTTCTTGAATTTTCGACATCACCTTAATGAATGATCTCTTGCTCTCTTGCTATCCACTTTGCTGCTGTAACACTGTAAATTTCCCCGGTGTGGGACGAATAAAGGAATTTATTATTATTATTATTATTATTATTATTATTATTATTATTATTATTATTATTATTATTATTATTATTATTATTATTATTATTATTATTATTATTATTATTATTATTATTATTATTATTATTTGACCAACTTCATCACATGACAAACAAACCTCTTGTGGCCTAATGGTAGATGCATCTTTTTTCATTCCTCCTTTCGTTTCTACGGGGTATTACGGCGGCCGAAAAACTGCTCTCCTTAGGTCCTGATCTTCCCTTAGCTTGAGTAAAAGTAGAACCCGTGACAGTCACTGGTTTAGGATCTTGAATATTGCCATGGCGTAGATTTGACATTAACTGTACTTCCCTTTCCATGAAGTTCACCAGGTCAGGAAGCATGGCCCCTCTGTCTTCAACTTCCTCTATCAGACCTGCTGTATCTCTCCACTTTTCTCTAAGCCTATAGGGCAGTTTCAGAATGATAGCCCTCATATTACTAAAGACATTCATTTCAGCTATATGGTTGATATTTCTCATCAAGTTACAACAACCCCTTAGAAATATCGCAAGCTCATGCAAGGCCTTCACATCTTCCGCCTTGGTAACTGACCAAGTAAAGGCCTTCTTCATGTTTGCATTAACAATCTGTTCATTACCAAAATGCTCTTCAAGCAACTCTCTTGCCATTCGTTAGCCCTCAAACGCAGGCAAATGTCGACAACGTTTAACAAGCTACTTTGAATATCCACTTGTATATTGCTCCAGAAATTGTAAGCGATCTTTGTGACTAGTAGGTTTCATTTCCACTCCTACTTCAAACACTATCATGAAAGTTTCATATTGCAAAGGATCACCGTCATACTTAGGAATTTTCATTGGGGGTAAGGTGGAAGAGAAAATGTATTGAGCTAGGAGCTCGCTGATTTTCGTTTGATTCCTCACCAATTCATAGAATTCATTTTGAGATCCATGGCTGGGTGCAGATGAATGATGAACAGGTCTTTGAAAAGAGTGCTGGGTCGCTGGCTTATTATGAGCCTCAACAGACAGCCCAAAAGTTGTTTGCTTTGATCTACAATCCGGTTGCTTTGGTCTAGCATCTGGTTGCTTTGATGAAGTTTTGTCGCCCATCCACTTACTCAGTGCCAGTTCTGCGTCACGAGACCAAGCTGGCTCTGGCTGTGGGTTGACTTTAGCTGCTGTTTCCAGCTTAATGGCTCCTTCTTGGACTAAGGAACTCTTCTTCTGAGATACTCTTGAGCCACATTTTGATCTTTGGCCTTCCAGTATGTCCCTCCTTGCTCCAGCAACTGCCAGCTTCATGGCTATTTCTAACCATTCCTTCACCTTCCTCAACTGCCTTTTTTGTTCCTCAGCCTCTCTCTTCAGCTGTTCTGCTTCTCTTTTCAGTTGTTCATCTCGTTCCTCAGCCTCTCTCTTCAGTTGTTCTTCTTGTACCTCAATCTTATATTTGTTCTCCAAGGCGGCAGCTTCTAGCGAGGGAGTAGCCATAATCAGCTTTGGCTTCCATTTGAGCAGAGACCCTCGTAGTTGAACTGGCTACAGAACCAGATTTATGTCTTGATCTTCGTGTTGAAACGTTCGAGCCACTATCCTGAGGTGTAATTTCTTCTCCCACTTCAACACCTTGTTGCATAACTTCTCCCACTTCAGAGCGCAATGTTCAGGCTACGATTTCAGACAACCACTTCTCTGTATCTGCCATGAAACCATCGAAAAATTCCACCCTTTCTTCGAACCATTTCACGTTGTTCCTCTGGTAGTTGTAAACTCAGTATTGAGTGTTGTTTTTCTCCAACCTCATTGCAGAAGTCGAGTAATTGATCCAGTTTAGATTGTACTTTCCTCGCATTCTCATCTGATTGCATTAGTTCCTTCTGGCATTCAAGTGATTTGATGACCTGCTTCCACAACTTGTCTCTATCCTTCTGGCATCTTTCCAGGTAGGCTGCCTTTCCCTTCTCAGATAGCTTGACGTTTCTCTTCTCATATCTTCTTGATTCTGGCTCCTCATCTCCCTCCTGTGGCGGTTCTTCTTCATACTTACCTGCTGAAAGATCCATGATGAATTGGTGCTTATCGCTATGTCCTATAAACACCAGAAGAATTCAAAACAGAATGGGTATTTCTTCAAAACACATCATTACCTTCAAGATAATGAAGATCTACTTGCCAGTATCTATGGTAAACAATCGCTAGCTGAGTATACCTTAGCTTGTAGAAGTTCACAACATCACTATTTTCAAGGTCCTATACTCAGTGCCTGTTGCTTATCTTCAAGTAGCATAAACAAGCTTCTTACTGTTTTCAGTACTTCTGCAGAATATTCCCACAGGCTTTTAAACTTGAACTTCTTACTACAAATACGACTAAACAGGCGTTCTACTCACGGTACACGGTCAATGAAGTCTTCAATCTTCCAATGATTCAGGTGTAGACTGTGTACATTTGCCTGCGACCAGCAGATTCTTTGTTCCAGGATTTAAACTCTAATCTCTGGCAGAGATCCAGCTTCTTCTTCAGTTCCACTGTTGAATGGGATTTTACTGATCCACTCATAGATCAGTTTTTTACTTAAATGTAATGGCAGTTTCTCTACCTTCTCAAAGTCCAACTTCGATAGCCATTACTGCTCGGGGATGTGGTGGAGATATAGCTTATGCACACACCGCACTCTAAGATAGCACAAACAAATCTTCCAAATGTTGTTTCTTGATTAATTAGTCTTTATTAAAGTAGCACAAATCAAAAGAATAATTCATAGCTTATCGTTTTTTTTATCAACTGTTTCCTCTTCAAACATCACAATCGTCACCGTGTGGCCATTACCGTGTGGTCGTCACTGTATGGAAAAAAAATGTTTTCTCTCCATCCCCCGAGACTAAACTGACCCCAATCTCTGTGGTCACGCTAACCTCCTCAGATGTAGACACGCCCCTCTACGTATCAAATCCCACCTTCCAAATTACAGACAGATAGAAACTAGAAATATTAAACATGGCCATAATATAATAACAGTAACTAATTTAAGCGTAAATGGCTCCTACATAGTGGTTATGGTAAGTATTCATTGATTATTAATTTTCATTAAAAAATTATTTTTGTATGTTGTCAATAAAATGACTACATAATGTAAATACAATGTTCTCATTTCCTATGCATGGGGGAGTTCAACGAGATCTGGGTGTCCTAGTGCATCAGTCAATGAAAGGAAGCATGCAGGTACAGCAGGCAGTGAAGAAAGCCAATGGAATGTTGGCCTTCGTAACAAGAGGAGTTGAGTATAGAAGCAAAGAGGTCCTTCTACAGTTGTACCGGGCCCTGGTGAGACCGCACCTGGAGTACTGTGTGCAGTTTTGGTCTCCAAATTTGAGGAAGGATATTCTTGCTATGGAGGGCGTGCAGCGAAGGTTCACTAGGTTAATTCCCGGAATGGCGGGACTGTCGTATGTTGAAAGGCTGGAGCGATTGGGCTTGTATACACTGGAATTTAGAAGGATGAGGGGGGATCTTATTGAAACATATAAGATAATTAGGGGATTGGACACATTAGAGGCAGGAAACATGTTCCCAATGTTGGGGGAGTCCAGAACAAGGGGCCACAGTTTGAGAATAAGGGGTAGGCCATTTAGAACGGAGATGAGGAAGAACTTTTTCAGTCAGAGGGTGGTGAAGGTGTGGAATTCTCTGCCTCAGAAGGCAGTGGAGGCCAGTTCGTTGGATGCTTTCAAGAGAGAGCTGGATAGAGCTCTTAAGGATAGCGGAGTGAGGGGGTATGGGGAGAAGGCAGGAACGGGGTACTGATTGATAGTGATCAGCCATGATCGCATTGAATGGCGGTGCTGGCTCGAAGGGCTGAATGGCCTACTCCTGCACCTATTGTCTATTGTCTATTGTCTATTGTCATTCAGATAATAATCTGCCTTTCTATTCTTACTTCCAAAGTGAATAACCTCACACTTATCTACATTAAACTGCATCTGCCATGTATCCGCCCACTCACACAACCTGTCCAAGTCACCCTGCAGCCTTATTGCATCTTCCTCACAATTCACACTACCCCCCAACTTAGTATCATCTGCAAATTTGCTAATGGCACTTTTAATCCCTTCGTCTAAGTCATTAATGTATATTGTAAATAGCTGGGGTCCCAGCACAGAACCTTGCGGTACCCCACTGGTCACTGCCTGCCATTCCGAAAGGGCCCCATTTATCCCCACTCTTTGCTTTCTGTCTGTCAACCAATTTTCTATCCATGTCAGTACCCTACCCCCAATACCATGTGCCCTAATTTTGCCCACTAATCTCCTATGTGGGACCTTGTCGAAGGCTTTCTGAAAGTCGAGGTACACCACATCCACTGACTCTCCCCTGTCAATTTTCCTAGTTACATCCTCAAAAAATTCCAGTAGATTTGTCAAGCAACCCTACTATCTTTCCAACTTTATTTTGAAGGTCCTCTTTGTTCAACTTTGTTATTAATGAAGATTTGCATGACTCTCACAAGTCTAAGGGTATTATCAGTGTTGTAGAATTAGAGCAGCAGCTATTACTGGGGAAAACATGGTTAAATGCTCTGATGGTAAACAGCTCTGGCGTAATGCAATGGTTATATTCCAAATATAATTTAATGTAAAACAAGGAAGTAGGTAAGCTCCAAGATAAAGTAATATGAATGGGAACCTTTTAGTTTTTTGTTTAGTTTAGAGAAAGTGCGGAAACAGGCCCTTCAGCTCACTGAGTCTGCACCGACCAGCGATCCCTGTACACTAACACCATACTACCCATTAGGAACAATTTATAATATTTACCGAAGGCAATTAACCGACAAACCTGTGTGTCTTTGGAATGTGGTAGGAAAGCGGAGCTCCCGGAGAATTCCCACGTGGTCACGGGGAGAACGTACAAACACCGTATAGACAGCAACCGTATAGACAGGGTCGAACCCGGGTATCTGGCACTGTAAGGCAGCAACTCTACCACTGCACCACCTTGCCACCTTGTGCTCCCATTCTGGGGCCTTGCCAGTCTGGACTTCACATATAAGGTAAATGGGCAGAAAGTCATAGGGATGGGAAAACAACACACATTTATATCCAAATATGTGCACCTCAGAAGCGTGGCTGCATGCCAGAGGTTCAACCTCTGAAAAGTTCCCTCTTTTATTCAAATTTACAGATCCTTATTAGGCCCAACCTGAAAAGTTTCAATGAATTACCTGGCGTCTGCTGACTCTGTAATGAAGCAAATGCAACTGGGTCATTGATTTTGCATTTTGTGAAAGTAAAATTTGATAACTCTCAGCATGTTCACAGGGCTTGCTCAGCAGATATAAATTCCGTCATATTTCTGTTTAATTCAGCAGCCAACTTGTGAAAAATTATTACTTGCACCTTACTGAGTGAAACAAAGCCCTGTTATGGACTGCAGCATCACTATATTAGGATTTTTGTCATATAAAGGGCCGAAGCACTGGGGCATGACAAGCAAAATTCACAGTTGATATAAAGATCTCATTCCTGAAGTCCTCATTACATGCAGTCAGACTGAACTTAACTGTATATATTTGTTGTTTCGCACTTTTTGAGAGGTTCACAATAAAAATATTATTTCTTCCTTTCCTACTTTAAGCATCATTGACCTTTCCAAGTAAAGTTAATAGAATCTTGCTTGAATAATGACATGATGGTCCCAGTTACCTATTCTCAATCCTGAAAGGCATTATTCAGTGCCTTCATGCAAGAAAATGTCCTCTCAACTGAATTTCCATTACCAAATAAGTCATTGAACTTTGTGGTGGCAACAAAACTTCATGCCTAGGATTGTAATTGTCCATAAAATTAGCCTAAGATGGCGCTAACTCTCATCAGATAACTATTCATAAACCCTATTCATAAACTATCTTAAATGTCTTTTAAGTATTGTAATTGTACCTGCCTTTAGAGCTTCCTCTAACAGCTCGTTCCCTATACCCATTACTCTCACTGTGGAACATATGTACCTCAGGCCCTTTTAAATCTGTCACCTCTCAACTTATTTCTATGCCCTCCGTTTCAGACTCCCCTACCCATAGAAAAAGAATGTGACCATCCACCTTGTCTGTACCCTTTGTGGTTTTATATTCCTCTATTAGGTCACTCCTCGGCTTCCCACACTCCAGGGTAAAAAGTCTCAAGCTGTTGTAAGATTTGAGAAGTTTTCCCTCATTCTGCAACCAACACCAAACCAAAGAGCTGCAGTTTGGACATTTTACACGGGAGACTGGGGCTGATAGCGGAGAAAGGCTGCGGTCAGTTTACCAAGGGATGTCACAATCCGTGGGTCCCAAGATGGCCGCGGGACCTCGTGACCAGCCACAAAACCAAAAACCCCACAGCCCAGTCTCTAGGTTTCTGCAAAGCCACGGCCAGAACAATGGATGGATATTGGCCGTGCAGAAACCCGCGAAACCAGGTCGAAGTCCAGACGCTGGGGCACTGACATCAGCATACTCACAATGCCCCAAGCCGACCTACACAGTTAATCCCGTTAAGGGGGCATAATAGCCCATAGAAACCTACCTGGCAGGTGATGGGAAACCAGTTAAACCCATCACCTCTCAACGAGAAACAGATTAACAGACCGTCTAGCCATCACCGGTACCCCCGGACATAACGCAGATCAAAGAGAAATCTCGAAACCTATCTTTGAAACAAAGAGATCCCGAGATCTGGCGGGAGATAGGACGGGTCAGGATTAGTATAACTGGCCACGACTTTTGGGTTTTAAAGTGATGCAAGGCAGAAGTCAGAGGAGCACAAGGACAAGGACAGGAACACAGGAACACAGGCAGCGTAGTCGGGTTGTGCTGAGCAGAGGCGATCGCGAACGAGAACGACCCCTGGGCAAGGTGAAGCCCGGGACCACTGGAAAGACCGAGACGACCGCCGCCGACCCTTCCACAGCTACCTAATCGGAGGAAACAGCACGAACAGCCAGTAACCCCAGTAATAGCCCCATGGTGAGCATGTACCCCGATCCTGCACATCCTGGACATAGTTTAGTGTAGAGGGGAGGGTGGTTTTAATTAACGTGGGTGTAAGTGTATATGTGTTGGCCAATTTTACGATGTGTCGTACGTTCCCCATCTTGCAGTCAAGTATATGTCTTATAGAACATTGCGTTTAAGATTCAGAGACAAAGTATTCATGTCATTGTGCATATGTCTAATAGAACTGTGTCAAAGTATTCGTGTAGTTGTGCATATGTCTAATAGAACTGTGTAATAGAACTGTGTCAAAGTATTCGTGTAGTTATACATATGTCTAATAGAACAGTGTCAAAGCATTCATGTACCATAGTCCCAAGCGCTCAATAAAAGCCTTATTCCGTTTAAACCCTGGTCTTCAAATCTGGTCTGGTTGAATTTTTCTGCACTATCAACGCTCCTGCATCTAAGTCCAGTGTCTAGAACCGTAGGGGGTGAGTGGGTCGAACCACTCATGGGGAACCAGTGTGCGCGGCCTGGTCGAGGGACCAGAGCAAGGCACGGGGACCTTAGGTTGGGCGAAAGCTCGGCGCAGAAACCCCTTACACTATTCAACCTCTCCTTATATCTCAAGTCCTTCAGTCCTGGTTGAAAACCATATGCATCTTTTCTGCATCCTTTCCAGCTTAATGACATCCTTCCAATAGCTGGGTGACCAGAACTACGCACAAAGTTCTGAATGTGGTCTTACTAGCAACTCATACAGTTGTAACATGACGTACCAACTCTTGTACTCAATGTCTGAACCGGTGAAGGCAAGCTTGTCAAAAGCCCTCACCAGCACTCTGTCTATCAGAGTCACTGCTTTCAGGGAACTATGTACTTACATCCCTAGGTCTCTTTGTTTACAACACTCTCTCTCTCTCGAGCCCTAACATTTATGGTGTAAGCCCTGGTTTAACTTACCAAAATGCAACATGTCACACTTTTCTAGGTTAAATTGCATCTGCCATTCCTTGGCCCACTTCTCCAGTTCAATTAGAACCTGCTTCTTCACTATCGACCATGCTACCAAATTTGATGTCATTAACAAGCTTACAAAGCAAGTTGACATCACTGTCCTCCAAATGATTAATATAGATGACAAACAGCAGCGGACCCACTACTGATCCCTGCAGTATACCATTGGTCAAAGGCTTCCTAGTTGAATAAAAACCCTTCACTACCACAATCTGCTGCTTCCACCAAGTTAATTTTATATCCAATTGAAGACACAAATTGCTGGAGTAACCCAGTGGGCCAGGCAGCTTCTCTGGAGAACGTAGATGTCTGACGTTTCAGGTCAGTACCTTTCCTCCTACTGATTGTGGTGAGGTGGGGAGAAAGCTGGAAGAGAGGTGGCGGCAGGACAAAGGCTGGCAAGTGATAGGTGGATAAAGGTGAGGAGGAAGGTTTGATTAGCAGATTGTTGGACAAAGGCCAGAGATGAAAATGGCAAAAGTGGATTGAAATGGCCAAAGAGATAAATGCCCAAAGTAATGTTCTGATACCAGAATAAGTTTAATAGCATCCCCCATCAGGTTTGAGTCTGTGGAAAAGGCAATAAATCCCATCTACCTGCTAAACTCGCATGGTTATTTCTAATTCATGGACATCTAATGCAAACCTAGTAGTGCACCATGTACACAAGCATTCTTCCATTTACCAAGCAGAGAATACACCCTGCTTCTGCCACTTGCTGTGTCCACAGGGTGAGCCATCTAAACGATTAGATTCTGGTGATTACAGGCTCAGCCATTATACAGCCAGTGACCAGTGAAGGGTCAGAGATTCTTGCCACCGTGTACAATTCGGGTGTTTTAAAAATGTCACTCACCTGTCTCTTACCAACTATTAACATGCTCGTTTACCTTTTGCATTTTGGAGATTCGTGGAATAACTCCCTGAAAAACCTACGACAAAATGGAGCAGCAACACAGTTGCAGAACAACCAGGGATTTATTGCACTGTTGCAGTGAAGATTCAGCTGCACATTTTATTTAATTTCAAAATATATTTTATTCATGAAAACTTAATATACACAATAAAGAACATTTGAGTCACCATTTTCATTGCAAGTCACGTTTTTCCAATTAGTTTAATGTGAGCATATCTTCAGCCTTAATTTATAAACAACCCTTGAGCAAATAGTTCATGGGGTTTTGACTCAGATTCCAGCTAATTAGTTCTCAGTGGTGGGAGGTTCTTTCCCTGGAGAGCCTTTGCAGTAACTCTGCCTGGCTTTGTTGTATCCCCAAACATGTGCTCCTGGGCCTTGCAGCGTGCCAGCTTGTAACACTTGGTTGAGAATGAGCATTGTTGTGAGAATGCCATTTTTTTCATATTTATTTACACACTGCTCTTAGTGTAGGTGCTGCCTTCTATAAACCGTGTTCTTCGCACATCCACATAATTGGTTCTGATGATGAAAGGAACACAGAATCAGTCAGATCAGTTTAGTTTAGTTTAGAGATACAGCGTGGAAACAGGCCCTTTGGCCCACCGAGTCCGCGCCGCCCGGCGATCCCCGCACATTAACGCTACCCTACGCACACCAGGGACAATTTTGCACTTATACCAAGCCAATTAACCAACAAACCTGTATGTCTTTGGAGTGTGGGAGGAAACCGAAGATCTTGGAGAAAGCCCAGGCGGTCACGTGGAGAACGTACAAACTCCGTACAGACAGCACCTGTAGTCGGGATTGAACCCAGGTCTCCGGCGCCGCAAGCGTTGTAAGGCAGCAACTCTACCGCTGTGCCACCCTGCTGCACCTGCCATATCAGCTGATAGAAAAACAAGGAACACCTGGAATCACGAGCAAAGCACAAAGTACTGGAGTGATCCCACCTTCCACCTGCCCGGCCCTCTCCCATCCCCTTCCACCTGCCCGGCCCTCTCCCATCCCCTTCCACCTGCCCGGCCCCCTCCCATCCCCTTCCACCTGCCCGGCCCTCTCCCATCCCCTTCCACCTGCCCGGCCCTCTCCCATCCCCTTCCACCTGCCCGGCCCTCTCCCATCCCCTTCCACCTGCCCGGCCCTCTCCCATCCTCTTCCACCTGCCCGGCCCTCTCCCATCCCCTTCCACCTGCCCGGCCCTCTCCCATCCCCTTCCACCTGCCCGGCCCTCTCCCATCCCCTTCCACCTGCCCGGCCCTCTCCCATCCCCTTCCACCTGTATCCCTCCATCTGGTTTTACATTTCACTCTTCTTCTCTCCTTATTTAGTTTAGTTTAGTTTGGAGATTTAGTATCTTTAGCCCCTTTAGCCTGTTGAGTCCATGCCAACCAATGATCCGCTTACACTGATTAGGGACATTTGCAGAAGCCAATTACTCTACAAACCTGCACGTCTTTGGAATGTGGGTGGACAAACAGGCCCTTTAGCCCACCGACCATTGATCACCCATTCACACCAGTTCAATGTTATCCCACTCGTTCATTCATTCCCTACCCGCCAGATGCAATTTACAGAAGCAATTTAACCTACACATTTTTGGGATGTGGGAGGAAACCAGAGCACCTGGAGGAAACCCACCTAGTCACAGGGAGAACGTGCAAACTCCACACAGACAGCAGCCGAGGACAGGATCAAACACGAGTCTCTGGTGTTGTGAGTTGGCAGCTCTACCAGCTGTGCCACTGTGCTGCCACTTATGGTAGAATATAATTGGTGGAACATAATTCTGATACTGTTTCCAACCCATAATAATGTTTAAGGCAGAGATAGATAGATTCTTGATTAGTACAGGTGTCAGAGGTTATGGGGAGAAGGCAGGAGAATGGGGTTAGGAGGTAGAGATAGATCAGCCATGATTGAATAGCAGAGTAGACTTGATGGGCCGAATGGCCTAATTCTACTATTCCTTATGACCTTATGACAATATCTTAGTGATGCTCAGTTTTGAACCAGACCATGATTGAAAGATCTAAATATATCAGGTTGAGTAGTGTGCAGCTCATCTTTTTAGGCTCAAGTTCCCAAGCGTTCATTTGAAGTGTTGACGAGGCTGCCTGTGCAAGGAAGTGTCTGAATCTAGCATCTGTGTATATGCATTGCCTAAAGAAAGAATTACATTTGGCTGTGATAGTCCCACAGTGAAAGGGTCTGCTGATGTGCATATTGAAATGCATGTACTTCGTTGAGATATCATAGGGTGCTGATACCCAAGGAACTGTACTCAAGGAATGAAGTGAAGAAGTAAAGAATAGAAACAACGAGTATCATAATTGACCAAAAGCAAGAAAAAGTATCCTGCTAATGATATAATTGGCTTTTGATGCCCACAGCATCTTACACTGGCTCCTAAATATAGCTTCATTCTCCATTATTAAATTAGTAGCAGGAGAACAAATTCGATGCTTTGTGGTTGCTAAGTGCCATGTAACTTTTACTAAATTATAATGAGTATGCATTACAGCAGGCTATAACTTATTCAAAAGCACCGTTGGGACCTGGTAGCTCAGCAAAAAAAGCTGGGAAAGGTAAACCTCATTAAGAAATCAGCTGTATAAAAGCCCAAGTGGCAACAAATTCATTATAGCACCTAACAGCAGCTGCATCTTTCAATGCTGTGGAGAGTACGTTCGTAATAGCAGAGGAATAACGTAGTATTCTAGTCATTCCAAGACATTACCTATTATGTTCATTAGACATGTTAGAGCCCTTCATCCTGCTGTTTTTTTCCTGATTCAGGCTATATTTAACCCTTTGAGCATTGACTATCTTTCTTGCATTAACACGACACACTTCAGTGAACACTTTGGGTAAGTAAATAGAAACTGAAGAACTATTCACCATGTGGAGGTAAAAGCAAAAATCATAACAAAATTCCAAAGTAAAATAGAAAAGAGGCATATAGTTAATTTGAAATGATTTGCATTAAATGGACTTCCTGGCCGGCATTGCTCTAGAGTTTTGATAGCAGTTGACAATAGAAAATATCACCAAAGCCTTAGCAAAAAAAAGTGAATTATAGAACAGGCTGATTTTCTACCACACAATGTCACAGAGTGAAAATTATCCCAGGATACAGTAGTGACTAGTTCTGCCAGTAGTAGAATGAAACGCATAAATTAATGTATTCAAGAAGGAGGTGAATTAGTTTGCTACTTTATGCATATTCATGGTGGATAAATGACATAAGGTACTTTTCTGAGTAGGACAACTGGGCCAAAGCTATTACCACTCAATTTCTGCCATTCAAACCCATACCTTGGGTTGGTAGTACTTTGTGAAGGTTACTACAATCCACCCTCTGCAGCTCAATTGATCTCAGATGCATATTTCAAAATGATGATTGCCAAGGAAGCAGTAACAACCTACATTTAAAAGTACTTTTAACATAGCAATATGCCCCAATGTATTTCACATGAGCTTTATCCAATGATGTTTAACTCGGAGCCGCAGGAGGAGATATTAGGTTGAGTCAAAATGGTAATTTTTCAAGGTTGACTTAAAAGAGAAGTAGAGAGCAAGAGCTCTGGCATTTACCACCCTAATACATTTTGGAAAATATAGCCTGAGATTTATAAGAGCCTGCGGCTGCCAATATCCACGGAGACAAATGGAAATGAAGAGCTTCTGGGCCAGAAGAGCTGGAAAGATTGAATTGCTGTTTCCACAATGAGAAATATTTTTTGGAGTTATTTATGTCTGATCCTCCTGCCCAAGCCAACTGCATTTGTTTCTAACAGGGTCAGATCATTGAATGATTTTAGTCCAGCATGAAGGAGATTGAGGAGTGTGGCTCTTACAGGATGGAGTCAAGATTCAAGAATGTTTAATTGTCATATGTACCAATAGAACAATGAAATTATTATTTGCTGCAGCATAACATGCCCATTATGGCAACAACGTACATATATATATATATATATATATATAATAATCATTAACACAAAAAATTAATGACCGATACTAGGCAACCACAGTAGTCCAAAACCAAATTCCATAGTGCAACCAAAGACACAATCCATAGAAGATTATAATTGCTGAGGTAATTTAGTTCAGTTTAGTTTATTATTGTCATGTCTACTGAGATACATTGAAAGACTTTTGTTTGCATGCTATCCAGTCAAAGAAAAGACTGTACTTGATTATAATCAAGCTGTCCATAGTGTACAGATAAAGGGTACAATATTTAGTGCAAGATAAAGTCCGATTAAAGGTAGTTCAAAGGTCTCCAATGAGGTAGATGGAAGGTCAGGCCCACACTCTTCCTGATGAGAGGACCTTTCAGATGCCTGTTTATAGCTAGGAAGAAACTGTCCCTGAATCTGGAGGTGTGCGTTTTTAAACTTCTGTGACCCTTGCCTGATTGGAGAGGGGAGAAGAGGGAGTGACCGGGGTGAGACTGGTCCTTAATTATGCTGGTGGCCTTGCCAAGGCAGTGTGAAGTGTAAATGGAATCAAAAGAAGGGAGGTTGGTTTGTGTGATGGTTTGGGCTACGTCCACAACTCTCTGCAATTTTCTGCGGTCTTGGATGGAACTGCTCCCAAACTAGGCTGTGAGGGTTAGCAAGTAACTGCAGATGTTGTTTTGCAAAAAAAGACACTGAGTGCTGGAGTAACTCGGTGGGTCAGGCAGCATCTCTGGAAAACATGAATCGGCAAATATATTAGATTGGGTTCGTGTTCTGCAGTGTTCAAAAGACTTAAGGCTGCTGTTTTTTAATCTGGCGGTCACAGTTTTCAGGCTCCTGTATCTTAACGGAGCAGAGGCAGAAGAGGGACAGGTAGCAACTAAGGAGGATGATCAAAATTAGATGCCACCAAGTTCCTCAATCCCCTTCAATGAACATACAAGACGCACATGTCTAGAGTCATTGAGTCATACAGCACATATACAGGCCTTTCGGCCCACTTTGTGCATGCCAGCCAAGATGTACATCTAATCTAATCCTATTTGTCCGCATTTAGCCTATCTCTCCCTCAACCTTTCCTATCCATGTGCCTGTCCAAATGCGTTTTAAATGTTGTTCTTGATTCTGCCTCAACTAATGGGAACTTTTGGGATGTAATGTACACAGAAATGGTAGGTTTTACTACAGAGGCAATATAAAAGCACTGCTACTTACTGCAAGGGACCCTCTGGCCATAGTCATCTGCCTGCAATGGAATTTTTATGTTGCAATGGAAGGTGACAATAGCACTTAGGAACAGAATGATTTCAGGCAACCATGGAAAATCTATTTAATATCAACTAGATTGTACCTTGGGCACTCATTCATTATGTGACCAGCACAGTTTACGGAGGAGTTGAGGAATTCATCATTTTTTGACAAATTTATAGCAATGAAATAGGTCTATTCATTTTTACAAGATTTCTGGCTAGCTTACACTCGAGGGCACTGTTGATAGTATCTATGTTGTTATGCAAGCTTTTCCACGACAGTCCATCATCCACCTTAACAGAAAAGGCTCCTGCCTGTTTTATTTGTACAGTTTTTGAGATTTCATTTTGTACACTACATGCTAACACTCAATATGTTGGAAATTGTAACAATGACTTCTCACTGCAATCAATCCTTCCTGAACTCTTGGATAGACACAAAATGCTGGAGTAACTCAGCATCTCGGGAGAGAAGGAATGGGTGACGTTTCGGGTCGAGACCTTCTTCCTGAACTCTTCTTGGATGAAAATGACATCGGCAGTTAACATCTGGGTGATAAAACCTATTCAGTCTGCTCTCAATACAATAATTATCATGACCAATGGAGAAGCTCCACAACAGGACACCGGTTTCACCAGAAAAAAAAATACAACGTGCTGAAGAACATAGGTAGACGATGTTTCAGATCAGGACCCTTCTCCAGACATGGGCCCTGACGTGAAACATGCCTATCCATGCTCTCCACAGATGTAGACACAAAGAACTGCAGATGCTGGTTTACAAAGAAAAATACACAAAGTTCTGGAGTAACTCAGTGGGTCAGGCAGCATCTCTGGAGAACATGAGTAGGTGATGTTTTGGGTCGGAATCCTTGTTCAGACTGATTGTGGTGGGATGGGTAGAAAGGTGGAAGAGAAGTTGGACAAAGCTTGGCAAATGAGAGGTAGATAGAGGTAAGGAGGGGGGTTTTATTGGCAGATGGTTGGACAAAGGCCAGAGATGAAAAGACAAAAAGTGTGTCCCCACTTCTCTTCCAGTTCCCCCCCCCCCCCCCCCCCCCCACATCCCCCGACAATAAGTCTTAAAAAGGATCCTGACCCAAAACGTCACCTATCCATCTTCTCCGGAAATGCTACCTGACATGCTGAGTTCAGCATTTTGTGTCTTTTTATCACTACAGATATTGCCTGACCCGCTGACTTGGTCCAGCACTTTGTGTCTTTTTTGTGTAAACCAGCATCTGCACTTCCTCGTGTTGTCTGGTTTCAACAAGTCTGGCTCTTGACTGGCCAAAGGAATCAAATAGGTATGGTCCATGTGGAAGTTTGATTTTTTGATGGAGTCACTACTACTTGTAATCTGTGGTAACCTTTTCGAACCCTTTCATAGAATAAGGGCTAGCTGTGGAATTGGTGAGTGTAATGTATATTGGGTCTCATAAGATCACTGTTCTCCCAATGGGGCTAGCTGAAGTTGCTGGGATTTGATACTCATTACCTTCCAAGTGGCACAACTTATATTCCTGTCAGGTTACTTCAGTTTCCTTGTGGAGGTCTGTCATAACATTTTTGTTCATTTATAATGCCATTATACTGTGCTCGTTTAGCTTATTTAGCTGCTCGTTTAGCTTATTTAACTGCTTGGCCAAGAATTTCATGGCAACAATGAGAACAAGATTGAGCCATGCTTGAAGTTAAGTGCGAATCAAATGAGTGAGCCAGGCACTCCTTCATCATTATGATGCCAATGGATAACCTGACCTTACTCCTATGCTTTCACAACAACACCCATAGGTTTGGACTCTCTATAAAGACTTGCAGTCACTTTACACGGGATTTGAGCCAATGACTATTCTAACTTGTTCAAATGAACTACCTGGGACACCCTGGTATTAATAAAGTTCTTGTCACCAATGGACTCAAAGCTTTTTCACCAGCGCATCTCACCATTTGGAAAATCCTATGTTTTTGTTGCTCATTCACAGAGGAAGAGTACAGAAAAAAATACTGCTCACAATTGCTTTCTGTGTTGACTGAATTATTGTGTACAAAGTGCAAAGGTTTCTATGACTGAGAGTCATAAAGCCATGCAGCATGGAAACATTCATCTGGGTCCAACTTATCCACGCCAACCAAGATGCCCCATCTAAGCTAAACACCATTTGCCCACATTTGGCCCATATTCCTTTACACCTTTCCTATCCATGTACCTATCCAAGTGTCTTCTAAATGCTGTTATAGTATGCCTCAACTATCTCCTCTGCCAGCTCGTTCCATACATCCACCACCCTCTGAATGTAAATATTGCCCCTCGGGTTCCTATTAAATGGGACTTCTGAATCATTTATTTCAAATATTATCATTGCAGCTTTCAGAATGACCATGACAATGAACAGACACCACTGACAATGAATAGACCCCAAACATGTTTAGGTGGATTGTTCGTTGAACTTTATTGAATTAATTTAATATATATTTTGGTATGCTAGAAAATAAACTGGAGTTCTCAGTGAAGCAGTTGGCTGTAAAGGAACTGAGAAGATCACGCACCATAATTGGTGAAAGGCAATTCCGATTCATTCACCTGATGGTTCGAGGACTATTTGCCATGTGTAACTACCCAGCATTTACCAACTTAGCAACAAAAATAGCTTCACAGCTCCAGTGACCTGGGTTCAGTTCTGACTCCATTACTGATTGTGTGAAGTTGCATGTTCTCCCGGCGACCGCTTGTCCCCCAGTTTCCTCCCACAACCAAAGAGGATTAAAAAGTTAATTTGCCGTTGTAAATCGCCTCTAGTGTGCAGATAGGTGGTAGAAGATGGGGGTGGTTGATGAGAATGGTGGGAGAGAATACAATTTATTATGATGAGTGGTTATGATGATTAGAGTAGGATGACTGCAAATAAAATGCACTTGACTGTCAGGCCAGACTTAGTGGGCCAGAGGGGTTGTTTCCATTTGCCATTTTTCTACAACTCTATGTGAATCAATACATGGAAAAAAAGATGTTCCGATGCCTCAGCCTTGTAACTGAGATTAGTACAGTATGCATGCTGCAATACATAGCAACAATTGAAACATGAAATCAATCCTTTTCAGGTGGTGTTGTTTTCTAGGACCTTGGTCCTGTATGATCTGAAAACCTACTGGATTGGCACTCTACTGGATACCCCAGTGGCTTTGTGTTTCAGCATTCACCAATTTTGCTGAAAAGTTATTTTCCAGTGTGCACTCTTGTTTTTTTTAAATTAGTTTTAAGATTTTATTAGATCTTATAATTGAGATTAATTGGTGATATTTTAAAATCTGGGTGATGATCCGCTTTATTGAATCAATAAGAAAATCCTCATTATATCCAGGTTCCAAAACCTTTGATCTCTGTTTAGCCTAAGCTTGTTGGCCAGCTGCTTGGGAATTTTTGCCAAGGAAAACTCACTTTGTGTGAAATCTACCATTTTAAGTTGTAATATACTTTAAAAAAAAGTTTTTTTAGGTGTTTGGACTTGGAAAAAACAATCTGGTCAATATCTTTTCACTCCTCCATATGTTTTATGTCTGATGAATCTCCTGAGACTGACTGATGGGCACCTCATGAGTTATACTGGTTGGCAAAAGATTTTGCTTCTTAAAACCTGAAATTGGATTTCTATCTCTGCCACAAACTGGCAACTTGGCCAAGGTTTTGAGCTGCTGCTGGATGATAAATTGTCCTCACATTTGATTGGTGGTGGGTATGTCTAAAATTAAAGCAGCTTTTCAAAACAGTGAGCTAACTGTTGAGGTTTCAAGTTACTGATGACTAATGATCAAAATTTACAGATTGGTTGCTCTCCTGCCAATCTTGGTCATTTGTTATTCCATCTGGTAAGTACATACCTCTGTCTATCCTCAAAACAATAGTAAAACGGTTGACAAGAATAAGCACCTGATTATATTCAAAATATGCTATTTTCACGCCAGCACCCTACTTTCAGTTAAATATGCCAGTTCAATTGGTTTTAACAATCTGATTCCTTTTGATCCGACCACAATTAGACGTAAGGCACTGAAGCAATGCCTGCACTGGTTCTTTACTGCACGATTCTTGGTCCATTGATGATGAGGTAACTTTTATACATTTGATAATTTTTCATGTATGCATTCATGAAGTTACATTGACCTCATGGAATAGGTCATTTGAAAAATTATCATCCAGGCTCCAAAAGTAAGCATACTTTATGTCAAAGGTGTCTCTGAGACAAGTCCAGAGGCATTGAGATTCAACATTTGCCACATTCAGTTTCATCCAAATGCCTTCTTCTTTCCCCTCTTCTTTAGTTTAGTTAAGTTTAGTTTAAACGTGAAGGCACTCACCATCATATGTGTAGCCGATTCTTTTATAATTTGCTTAGCGATCATTTGTTTATGGCCTCATTTCACCACATAAGATAAAGCATGAACTTTTCTTCGGAAGGAATTGCAGATGCTGGTTTATACCGAAGATAGACACAAAATGCTGGACTAACAGCGGGTCAGGCAGCATCTCTGGAGGAAGGATAGGTGATGTTTTGGTTGGAACCCTTTTCACTCTGATAGATAGAGTGGCGGGGGAGGGGTGCGGTGGGGGGGGGGGGGGGGGGAATGGAGGCGAGAGAAGGACAGAACAAATCAGGGCTGGCAACAGATGACGTCAGGAAGGGTGGAGTCTATAATGACTTTTCCATGGTGCCAAAAATAACTTACCTTATCTATCTTTGAAAGAACTTAATACATAGAAAAGTTCAAAGCATGTTGCAGTATTTGTTAGATATTTCTGCACTGACTCCACCAGAAATTCTGGATATTTATGCTTGATCAAAATCGATCAAGAGAAAGGAACTCACCAATTTGTCTTCACAATTCAGTCACAGATCAAACCTACCTGTGGATGGTTAGGTATTTCTAATGCCATGAGAAATTGCAACTTCCACTTCAAATAGAACAGGAATGGGTTAACATTTTCTTTCAAGTCAGCATTTCCTTATGTCACAGGAAAGTGATTTCTTTTACTGTGATGGCGGTTGTTAATGACTTGCCTAAAGTAAGAACTGAATGTTAGGAGAACTTAACACAGATGAATTGACTTCAGTTATATTTCCTTAAGAAACCATGTATTTTCAGAATTTTAGTCCCTATGCGATTTAAAAGGCAGGCTATGATAGTAAGAGGTTCTGAATCATCTTCAGCACCTAGTTGCTTTGTTAATATTTGTTTAATTAACATGTGTTTAATTGTTTAAATGCAAAAATGAAATTTAGATAAATGAGTATGTACAGCACATTGAAAATGTATCATTTAAGTTCTACATGGTAGAAATTCCTATCAGATAAGAGTTATACTATTAGAACATATAGAACATAGACCCAGCACAGCTCTGCCCTCTGGTATTTGCCATTTCTACCCTGGGAGAAAGAGACTGATTATCGACCTTATCTGTGCCTCTCACAATGTTATATATTTATTTGTCTTTGTTTAATGTAATCCATGAGATTTTTGATGATCCTCGTAAGGGCTTAGGTTACCTCAGGTGAATGCTCATGATCAAACACAGCCTGTCATTGATGCATGATGTTCCACTATCACTGACATGAATCTACAGTGCCTGATAACATCTAATGTCTGCACTGTTGCTATGTTTTAGGTTTTGTTCCAGCAATCTCTTGGGTCCTTGCTTAAGCTACCCTTGCATTATCCAGCATATACTTTTAACTTTCCAAGTGTGTAAGAAGGAACTGCAGATACTGGTTTAATCCGAAGATAGACACAAAAAGCCGGAGTAACTCAGCGGGACACTCAGCATCTCTGGAGAGAAGGAACGGGTGACGTTTCAGGTCAAGACCCTTCTTCAGACTGGTTAGGGTTAAGGGAAATGAGAGATATAGACGATGATGTGGAGAGATAAAGAACAATGAATGAAAGACATGCAAAAAGGTAACAATGATAAAGGAAACAAGCCATTGTTAGCTGTTTGTAGGGTGAAAACGAGAAGCTAGTGTGACTTGGGTGGGAGAGGGACAGAGAGAGAGGGAATGCCAGGGCTACCTGAAGTGAGAGAAATCAATATTATGGCGCTGGACTGTAAGCTGTAAGCGAAATATGAGAGCGAAGATATTCCGCTAAACGATCGCCCTGTCTGCCTTTGGTCTCGCCGATGTGTAAGAGTCCACATCTTGAACAATGGATACAGTAGATGAGGTTGGAGGAGGTACAAGTGAATCTCTGCCTAACCTGAAAGGACTGTCGGGGGCCCTGGACAGAGTTAGGGAGGAGGTATAAGGACAGATGTTGCATCTTCTGCGGTTGCAGGGGATGGTACCTGGGGAGGGGGTGGTTTGGATGGGAAGGGATGAGTTAACCAGGGAGTTGCAGAGGGAATGGTCTCTGCGGAAGGTGGAAAGGGGTGGAGATGGGAAAATGTGGCTAGTGGTGGGATCCCATTGGAGGTGGCGGAAATTTTGGAAGATCATGTGTTGTATGTGACGGCTGATGGGGTGGAAGGTAAGGACCAGGAGGACTCTGTCCCTGTTGCGATTAGTGGGAGGGGGAGCAAGGGCAGAGCTGCTGGGTACTGAGGAGACATGAGTGAGGGCCTCATCTATGATGGGAGAGAGGAACCCTCATTCCCGAAAGAATGAGGACATCTTGGATGTTATTAGAGGGAAATTGGATGGTTCTGTAGTCGAGGATGAAACGGAGGGCTTTAAGGCCTTCCTGGTGGGGGATGGAGGTGTAGAGTGACTGAACGCCCATAGTAAAGATGAGGGAGTGGGGGCTTAGAAAGCGAAGTCATTAAAGAGACGAAGGGCATGTGAGGTGTCTTGGATATAGGTCAGGAGAGATTGGATCAGGGGGGATAAGATGGAGTCGAGGTACGTGGAAATCATTTCCATGGGACAGGAGCTGGCAGAAACAATGGGTCTGCCAGGGCAGTTGTGTTTATGGATTTTGGGGAGAAGGTAAAACCGGGCTGTGCGAGGCTGGGAAACAATAAGGTTGGAGGCTGTGGAAGGCAGACAGCCGGAATTGATGAAATCGGAAATGGTGTGTGAGATTAAGGCCTGGGTGCTCGTCTGTGGGATCATGGTCCAAAGATAAGTAGGAGGATGTGTCTGAGAGTTGTCGCATGGCCTCAGCCCAGTAGAGGTCAGTGCGCCAGACTACCATGGCATCTCCTTTGTCGGCGGGTTTGATTATAATGTCGGGGTTGCCGCAGAGTGAGCGGAGGGAGGGCTGTACGTTCAGAGGGGGTGAGATTAGAGTAGGTAAGGGGAGTGGAAAGTTTGAGACGGTTGATGTCACGCCGACAGTTAGAAATAAAGGGGTCTAGAGAGGGTAGAATGTTGTTCTGGGAAGTCCAAGAGCAGGGGGGCTGGTGGAGATGGGAGAAGGGGTCATCACTAGGTGGTGAGGACTCCTTCCCTTATATAAAGGCGTGTAGGCAGCGGCGACAGAAGAAAAGCTCTACGTCGTGGCGGACCTGGAACCTGTTGAGGTGAGGGCGGAGGGGAACGGAGGTGAGGCCTCTGTTGAGGACAGACCGTTCCGTATCGGAAAGGGGGAGGTCAGGAGGGATGGTGAAGACACGACAAGGGTAGGGGTTGTGGTCACAGGAGGGCCAGGGAGTGGACAGAGGTTGAGGCGATGTCTGGTGGGGGGATGGTGGGTATTTAGAGAGGAGGGGGCCGTGGGGACTATAGTAAGAGTGGGGTGTGGTTGGGATAACCTGGTTAACTATTGTATGGGTGGGATGTGGTCGGGGTAACCTGGTTAACTATTGTATGGGTGGGATGTGATTAGGGTAACCTGGTTAAACTTTCCAAGGTTTAGTTAAATACCCTACTAATGTATCACTGAACATTTGCTGCACCGACCGACTCATGTACTATTGCTAAAGTTGCAACGCAGTGTTTTTTTGTTCTTTGACGGGAAGGCAGACTGAAAGGAATAATGATAGCCTTGAAGGATAATCAAGTGTTTTTAACAAAAATACATGAATGTATAGGTCAGTTCTCACAGGTCATGTTTTTCCATTGCATGAATGATAAAAGAAGGAACTTTACTGATAAGAGCAATTGGAAGAACTTGCATAATGACCTGTTTCATTTTCACTGGTTCGAGCATTCCTTGGGAACTATTATATCAGAATGGAATGGAATGCTTGGGGTTGGTTAACGGCCCAGAATTTGTTGTAAAGATAACATCAAAAGAGTGGTGCACACTCTTGTAAAATGTACAACCTAGCCAATCACTTGTAATTAGTCGGTGAGACCCAGTAACTGGGAGATTTACTTTTGCTTTGGTATTAGTTTTATGAACATCCCACCTGAGCCTATAAGCGTCATGTAGTTACTACATGTTTTATTAATAAGAGGTTAAATTAACTGTATATGAATGCAGGTCCAATATCTAATAGCATAGATATGCCTTTAACAATGCGGTTATAGATAAAATCAGCCAATCAATTTCATATTTTTTATTTTTTCAGATTTCAGATACAGCGCGGAAACAGGCCTTTTCGGCCCACCAAGTCCGCGCCGCCCAGCGATCCCCGCACATTAACACTATCATACACACACTAGGGACATTTTTTACATTTACCCAGTCAATTAACCTACATACCTGTACGTCTTTGGAGTGTGGGAGGAAACC